>NC_039244.1:7359752-7665689 GCF_003368295.1 Carassius auratus | reverse complement strand
CGATCGAAAGATTGACTCGTTCTCGAGTCAAGAACCATTTCTGTTGGACGCGTCCAATTCGAGAATTGAGGAACTGATGATAACTGCGCATGTGTGATTCAGTGTGAAGCAGACTGGCACACAGAGTCTGAACGGAACTGATTCTTTTGATGATTGATTCTGAACTGATTCTGTGCTAATGTTATGAGCGCGGGTAAACCAAAGGCTTGTATCACGGGCAATCATCGGCAATGACATCATTATGTCGAGCACAAAAGAACCGGTGAACCGTTTTCTTCAACAGGTTTATTGAATCAAACTGTCTGAAAGAACCGGTTCGTGGAAAAGAACCGAACTTCTCATCACTATTGGTGATCCGAAAACCGATGCAACCAGTTCATGACTCGAGCACGAGTCAATCTTTCGTTTGTTATCTGGCTCGGCTCGGTGTTCATCTTCAGTTCTCTCTTCATAGCAGTTCAGTCAGTGTACTCCGGGATATTGGTTTGATTTAACTCAGAGGGAGTGTCAGCCACGTTAAAAAAGTAACAGCTTAAGTCATTTGTGGATTAATGCTTATTCGAGACGTGAACCGTTTCAAACGATACAGTTTGATCTGGTGAACTGGTTCAAGAAGATCCGGTTATATCGAGTGATTCGTTTGTGAAACGGATATCACTACACTGTAGTGAATGCTATCACAACAGACACTGAAGAGAAGACAATGCTAAATAAAGTATTTTATAATGTATTTTCGATGCTTCAAAAAATTCTAACTGACCCTCTGATGTCACATGGACTACTTTGTTTTATTACCTTTCTGAACATGGACAGTATACCATACTAGGGCTGTAGCAATGTAATATTTTTGTAATCGAGTATTCTACCAAAAATTCCATCGATTAATAGAGTAATCGGATAAAATGTGTTTTTGCTTAATTAAAGTGCAATATTAATTATGCAAGAGAAAATAAGACTCCTAGGTCTCTTAAAATTAACAGCTAAGTTTCCTGTTTTAGAAAAAGAAAATATTTTTATTTTTTAAATCCATAGAATGCAATGCATACATCAAAATAAACATTTAATTAGTACCCATTGTTTCTCTGTCTGTACTTGTGCTGTGAACAATGACAATAAAGTTGACAGATTAATTAAGGGCATTTAAGTGCCATTCAATTGGGGTTTTAAATAAAGCATTTTCTGACATTAAACACATAAAACATTAATTTAATTTATCCTTTAATTATTGAAAATTAAGCAAACTTAACTTTTTGGTAAACAAAGGGGATTTACTATTAAAAATAAAACATGGAAGAAATGTTGTGTGATTAAACCTTAAAAAAGATCTTTTTTTTTTTTTTTTTTTTTTTTGTAGTAGTAGGCTATGTACATTCTGCTGAACAATAGTAATACATCTCTGGCAAATACTTGACTTTGAACTAAACCGGACTTTTATTTTGACGGGCGAAAGAGCGCTTCTGCGGCATTCATTAACAGAGACACGCAGAACATGCAGGATTCATATTTAAATAGACTGTTCCGGCTTAATATTTACAGATATTAGTCCATATTGTGATTTGATGTAAGTGCAATTACCTATTTTTCATTAATTCATTCAAAATTTGGCAAATTCCGTGCCATTCCGCGTCAAACTGTAAATTACGTTTTTATGACTGGATTCCATGATTAACTCCGCGTTTTCTTCATCGCGGAAATCATAGGGCCCTAGTTGTGGTATGCCAGCTCTATCTTGCAATGGACAAACGCCACGGCGTTCTCTTTACGTTTGCCTGCGCCCTTAAATCAAAACACTGCTGACTCCTTGTGTCTCCTTCCGCTTTGTGGTTGACGTAAACGCATTGTGTCACATTCAAAAATAATTGCGAACGAATCTGATGTGAGATTTAAAAATAAATTAAAAGAGGCTTCGAGGTAGAGGAATTTGCCACGATCATTTTTTTAATCGAGTTACTCTAAATCGTTTCAGCCCTATATTAGTGTGTCATTAATGACATAATTTTAATATTTGGGTGAACTAACACTTTAAGGGCAAACAGAGCATGTGTTTGTGATGAGATTCTATTATTGTGCAGTCGATTCAATTCAGAATGCAAACTCACAACTTATATATATTACTGCAAAACATTAGATTTGATAGCGATGCCAGAGATTTTTAATATAGTGCTGATGGCAAGTTTGCACTTTATGCACTATTAAACGAACAATAACTGTATGTTCTTGTCTGTTATCAGGTCTAACATATGATTTGCAACAATATTTGGTTATGATTTACAAAACTAGCACAAGACACATTATTTTATGGATTAGGTTAAGACTATGTGGAGCAGAGCAGCTCAGTGGATGTTTTTATTCTCTTTACCAGAGAACAGCTTGCATGTTAAGAACCCAATGGTAAAATATTAAAATCCTCATTTATTTTATAATCTGACAATTTGATTGATTATATACTTGTGCTTATTTCCATAGAACATTCCAACATTGGGCACCGTCGCCATAACAATGGCGCTTCATAACTGCGATGAGGTTGCTGTTGCTGGATTTGGCTATGACATGAATACCCCTCATGCACCTTTGCACTACTATGAATCAGTCAAAATGTCTGCCATAAAAGAGGTAACATTTTTATGCTTCTTGAATTGACAAAATGTTCAAATCACTTTATGGAAAATTACAATGATGATGTAATTTGTAGAATGTCCTAGGGTTTTTTTTTTTGTACCTCCGATCAGTCCATATCGTCCCCTTGGAATTATAAGGTTCTGTCTGCGTTCTCAGTAGTTTTGAGATATTGAGCTTCAAAGTTTTTGTGTTCCATAGACTTCTGTAGATAGAACCTTTTTGTTTTTTCAATAAAAGAATCCAAAATGTACAAAACTTAAAATAAAACATCACATAATGTAAATAAATTGTCACAGAATAAGAATATGTGAATAACTCAATTTTGACAAAAATGTCAGATAGAACCTTATAATTCCAAGGGGACGATATGAAGATAACTTTGTTGTTATGTTTTATGAATTCCTCTCTGCCCACATTCACCCTGGCTGTAAAAGCACACTCATAAAACAGATCTGTTAACGCATAGTTAGCTCCTGACTGCTCTGGCACCGATATTTGTCGAATCACAGTCAGCGCAAATGGGATTAAAGCTGTTGGCCTTGTATAGTGAGTACTTCATACATACAAAACAGTATAAAGTATTTGTCTTTGTAGGTTTTGACAGGAGTCTTCATCCTAGCTGTGTTGTAAGGGATTCATTCCAACACTAGATTGACTTCATGTCTTTCAGTAATAATGTCAGGATTGTTTCACTAGCTTGTTGAGGAAAAGGTAACATTTACATGAAAGTACTTCAAAAAAAGACTCCTAGGTTGAAGCATCCTAGGTTTATGTGTCTTTCTTCTTTCAGAATAATCCAATCCAAGTTGTATTAAAAATTGTCTTTGCTCTTCCAAGCCTTTCAATGGGGATAAACTGGTGTTTGTTGTCAACAGTTCAGAAGACGTGAAATAAAGTGCACAAATCTGTAATAAAATGTCCTTCATAAGGCTCCGGGAGGGGGATAAAGGCCCCCTGTAGTGAATCCATTCATTTTTGTAAGATAAATATCTGGATTTCAAACATTTAACACTCTTTTAGACTGGTTTTCCTTTGCTATAGTAAGGAAATTTGGTTTCCTTTGCTCCTACATTTCCCAGAGGCGCATGCACGACGCATACGTCTTCAATCTTCAATAGCTTCTGGTTCCCAACAGCCAGCAGAAGTGAGAAAAAAAACTGCATATTACATTTGAAATCTGGATATTTATCTTACAAAACGCAGGGATTCACTACAAGTGGCCTTTATCCCCCTCCTGGAGCCTTATGAGGGACCTTTTATTACAGATTTGCACACTTTATTCACATCTTCTGAAGTGTTGACAACAAACAAATTACCCCCATTGAAAGGCTTGGAAGAGCAAGGACAATTTTTAATACAACTTCGATTGGATTATTCTGAAAGAAGAAAGTCACAAACATATAGGATGCTTCAAGGGTGAGAATATGGATGAATTTTCATTCTCGGGTAACTAACTAAACCTTTATTTTGGCAGTTAAGACATTTTCAATGTTACAAAGCATTTATTTTTCAAGTAAATGCTCTTTTATATTTTCTATTCATCAAAGAATCCTTACAAAAATATTAATTTTTTATATAAATAAAACAATTGTAAAATATATTAAATTCAAATCTTTTTTTTTTTTTTTTTTAGATCGTAATTAGAATTTACAATATTATAACTTTTACTGTATTTTTGATCAATAAAATGCAGCCTTGGTTAGAGACTTGTACCGATCCAAAACACAGAGAGCTATTTCTCAAAATAAAGAGCCATATGGAAGAGATTGTTTCAGATCCTCTTTCCCTAAGACTTTTTGGCCTAAGGAGGCTCTTAACCCAGCATTCATTTTGGCCTGTGCCCTTTTCTTTCTTATGGAGAGTGAAACTTTACTCTTAGATCTGCTAGTTTTTTTTTATTTATTTATTTTTTATTTTTTTGCGAATGTCATCCTTCATGAGAGCTGACCAGGCTGAAACAGACAGCCCAGAGACTCTGACGAGATGCTTTTGGCTTAGTATCAGAGCCTCAGCAGGCCCAGAACCTCCTGTCGCTGGCAGTTGTGGGGTCCATTATTTCGGACCAAAGAGCCTCTCACAGGAACATAAGGCTCTGGTGTAATTTAGCAATAATAGGCCTGTAGGTCCTCTGCAGTGGCGTTCTGTTTCTGTTTCTGAAGAACAATAGTATATTAAAAGAAAACTGAAGAGGATGGTTTTCACAGGAGTCAGTACAACTCCAGTTCTCTGATGCCAGAACACACACAGTCCCTCTCCTGTGACTCAGAGATCTGTTATTGTTGTAATAAAAGACAGTAGTAGATGTGAGGTGCTGTGGATTTAAGAATTAATGTAGCTTTTTTATCATGGTAGATACTGACCTTAACTGAACCACTAATCCCAATACAATACAATAATGGTACTGACCAAAACTTAGCAACTCTTTCCATTCGCCATTTTCGAATGTCTTCTATCATATAAATCTGTGGAAGATTTGTGTGCTTTGATAGATTTAAATGCAACTTTACAGCAATTATCCATATATAACACTATCTGTATTGAATAAAGTGCTACTGTATATAAATGAAGGTGATTTACATTTAGTCATTTAGCAGATGCTTTTATCCAAAGCTATTTACAAATGAAGACAATGAAAGCAATCAAAATCAACAAGAGAACAATGATATGCAAGTGCTATAACATGTCTCAGTCAGCCTAACACAGTACTCATAGCAATGTTTTTTTTTTTTTTTTTTTTTTTTTTTGGTTTCTTGACCTAAAGTTATTTGGTCACAATATTTGGTGAAATATAAGAACAGTTCAGTTCACTTACATTAGCTATAATCACTTTCAACTCACTATCAAGGTCATCTAACTATTTCAAATTAGGCAAATTAGTGGCTAATTCATATCTAATTTTTAACTTTTCATACAACCTGCTTATGTCCCAATGATGAAAGATCAGATCTATTTCCCTAAAATGTCTAAAGCAACCAAAAAAGTTATGATTGGTGGTTTTATATATCCGTCATATGCCTCTGCATATCTTAATGGATGCTTCTTGTGCAAATTAAAATGCTGTATTCAACAAATTTAATGGTGCAAATTATCTGCTTCCATGAATGACATTCTTGGTCTAATGAAAATAAAAGGGCTGACTGTCATGTTGAGAGAGTCTGTGCTGTAAATGCACACAGATTGGCCACATTCAGTAAGACACATTGAGTTTTCTGTTTATGTCTCCCCCACAGTCATGGACTCATAACATCTCAAAAGAAAAGGAGTTTCTCCACAAGTTGGTGAAAGCCAGCATTATCACAGACTTAACCAATGGGATTTGAACCTCCCAAGATGGGTGCCTTTCTAGGAGGAGTTCCTGGGAAACCCTGGACCAGATAACACTGAAGAGCATGATTTCAGTGGTGGGAGCGGTGGCTCTCTTAAGATGCACATGTGCCTTCTAACCGACAGTCTTCCTCTGAGCGGGACATTGAAGGTTTCTTGAATGTCTCAGGAGACAATCCTTGTTCGAGTACAGATGGAAGCTATCAGAGACTTTGAGGTGACAAACACAAACAGCGCTTGAGGAACGAGTCGCAACATTAACTGACTGTGCCAAATGTACCTCTATCAGAGGAGACACCCCTCCTCTCCTCCCTGAATGTATTAATGATGTAAATATCAAAGATTTTTACAGTGCATTTTAATGAACTGCTACAGCCCCTGGGGTTCTGCCTTCACCCGTGATTCTCCATCCAGGGCAACCAGTACATATCCTGCTCTAGTGTGAGGAAGGGCAGTGGCAGGTTTAATTCAGCCCTTTTTCTGAGCTCAGGAGGCTCTTTATCTCCTGAATGTGAGCTTATTATGTTACAGCTTCTTTTGACGAAGAAAGGAGCTCGATCTCTAAATTATTTATTATGGTGCACAGATTAAGGCCTTTGTTTTTTAAAAGCCCCCATTCCTAAATTTCTTATAAATACTCACCACAATTTGTTTTAGGTGTTAAATTGAGTACCTATTAGGGGTGCACCAATACCACTTTTTCCAGTCTAATTATGATACCTGAATTGTTGAAATTTGGTAAATACACATGACTTCATAAAAAAGGTTAGAACACTAATACAAATTACTATTCATAATCTTTGAAATAATTACTTTATTTTTTTATTTTTTTGTTTTTTCAAAAAAAAAAAAATCTTATAATAAATCTTATTCAGCAAGGATGCTTTAATGTTATCAAAAGTGACAGTAAAGACTTTTAGATTGTTACAATAATTCTATTAAAAGTACAAGTAAATGCTGTTACCTTTTTCATAATACAGCATAAGAAAAAAAAAATCCAGTCGCAGTAGCAAGAACCACAAATTTTTTTAATCACCTTATACAACAAGGATGCATTAAATTGACAAAAGTGACAGTAAATAATTATACGCTGTTAAATTGTTAATTCTGTTTCAAATAAATGCTGCTTAATATTTCATTATTTTTTTCTGTATTTTTGATTCATTGATAGTATAATACACCGTAAAAAAAAGATGGGAAAAACAAATTATCCAGTGTGCTAATCCAACAAATGCCCAGTAGCATGAACTACAGCATTCAGAAACAACAATAAATCTCAGCAAAATGCAGTCCTTTAAAATAAAAACACCAGACATTTTATTTACAGATTAAAATACATTTTATGTACAGATACCTTAAATACTTAAAAACCCATAATTCTTTGGTTTGTTTGTTTGATAGTATGGTAACAACCATGGGTAACACACAGTTTTTAATTTAGATCGTTCCCATGTCATTCATATCTGATCTGACAAATGTTTGTATCGATGCCGATATGATCCTTGGATTGGTGCATCCCTACTAACTATTCAGACAGACCTCCAAATCAGCTGATGTTATGGTACACTACCATCCTGAATGCTGCCTCTTTGCTTTCCAGAGGCAGCGGTTTGAGACCAATACACCAAGAAAGAAGTTAATGAGTTTTGTCCTTTTTTTTTATTTTTGTTTTTTGAAAGTACAGGCCTTTTTAAGGGGTACTTCTTATGAGCTATGAGATTTCAGCTGCATGGGCAGAGTCCTTGAAACATACCACTACCCATTGCAGTAGCCATCAGTGTTCATCATACATCTACATATACATATGTGTGTGTGTGTGTGTGTGTGTGTAGTGCCCTCCATAAGTATTGGAACAGTAATGACAAAATTGCTTTGTCTGCTGTGGAAGTCAAGACATCTGCAAATATGCCTAAAAGATGAATATGAGACAAAGCTTCAGAATGTCACATTTTATTATTGGCCATTTCAACATTCATCTTTTACCAAATAAAAGGGACAGCACTTTTAGAGTTTCATTCCCTGATCTGATCTAAGCATAAGTATCAGGACAATTTAACTTAAAACAACTGTTAAAGTTTAAAAGCTAATATTTAGTTGCAAATCTCTTGCATGTAATCAGAGCAGTGAGTCTGCCACCCATTGACATCACCTGTCACCTGACTCTAAACACAGCCATTGATAGTCATCACCACTATTAAGTTAGTGGTTCTCAAACCTGTCCTGGGGCCTGTACCATGATGGCAGCTGAACAAATTCAGAGTTACAGGATTAGTTTTGAGTTGACAAAACCAAACCTCTCCAGTCCGGCTTTGTTGGTACCATGATGCTGATCATCAACTTTCTTTGTCAACTCAGGCTTTGATCCTGAGTTTGTGGAGTGCGTGCACATGAATATGTGACATCACTGGTGAACAGCCAATCATGGCCTTGCAATACAAAGGAAGTTTGATTTACTTCTCGCGAGAGACCCAGCGATATTCAAAACTGAAGGTTAAAGGTTTTGCTAAAGGTTAAGAGATTGATGAATATGACAAATTTAAACTTCATATGAAATATGAAGGAGGACTAATAAAATAAATGATCTTGCTCCATCAGTGTAGTCACAAGTGGATCTCGTTAACTTAGTTTACACATTTGAAAATATATAGTGATAGAGACTCAAACATGTAAGGTCAGATTTTTTATTTTTTAAATAGTGCAATCTTATGATCTGTATCTTATCTGTATACATTACTATTTAAAATAAACTATTTATAATAACTGTTAAAGTAAAATTGCTTGTGTGTAAAAGATAAATGATAATATGAATCACAATAATTATATAAATCATAAAAATAATATTTTTTTTTTTTTTTTTTTTTTAGCATTAGTGACCTTTAATTTGGAGCAAGATAAACTGGAGTGACTGTGTCAGACATGTGTCAATTCTCTCACATCTGATTGGTCCAGCTTCAGTTTGAGATCTCTAAGCCAGAACATAACCTGCCCTGGAGCAGGTTAGCCATGGAGTGTAAGTTACAATGGCAATAAACGCAGCTAAAAGCCAAGCCACTTACATGGTACCTAAAACCCAGGATTGGTGCAAACTAAACGGAAACTTACCTGGCTAGCCAAATAATCCGGCTTCATGGTACAGGCCCCTGGAATACCCCCAGCCCTCAATATTTTTTTTGTCTCCCTCATCTATCACACCTGATTCAACTCATCAGCTCATTAGTGGAGACTGCAAGACCTGAAGTGGGTGTATCAGATCTATGGAGACATACAAAATATGTAGTGCTGGAGTACTTCATGGAGAGGACAAACACAAACAGTGCTTGAGGAACGAGTCGCAACATTAACTGACTGTGCCAAATGTACCTCTATCAGAGGAGACACCCCTCCTCTCCTCCCTGAATGTATTAATGGTGTAAATATCACATACTTTAACAGTGCATTTTAATGAACTGCTACAGCCCCTGGGGTTCTGCTTCACCCATGATTCTCCATCCAGGGCAATCAGTACATATCCTGCTCTAGTGTGAGGAAGGGCAGTGGTAGGTCTTTAATTCAGCCCTTTTTTTGAGCACAGGAGGCTCTTTGTCTCCTGAATGTGAGCTTATTATGTTACAGCTTCTTTTGATGAAGGAAGGAGTTCAGTCTCTAAATTATTTATAATGGTGCACAGATAAATACCTTTGTTTTTTCCTAAATGTATTCTAAATAGTCACCACAGATTTGTTTTATGCGTAAAACTGAGTACCTATTAGGGGTGCACCAATACCACATTTTTCCAATCTAATTCTGATACCTGAATTGTTGAAATTTGCTAAATACACATGACCTCATAAAAAAAAAAAAAAAAAAAAATGGGCAAAAAAACAGAAACAAATACAAATCCTGTGGTACTGTTCATAGATTTTGGAATCATTAATATTTATATATATATATTTTTTTATTAATCTCATCTCATTCAAAAAGGATGCTTTAATTTGATCAAAAGTGACAGTAAAGACTTTTACATTGTTTACAATAATTCTATTCAAATGCTGTTTCCTGTTTTATAATAGAGCATGAGATTTTTCATATCCAGTGCATTAATATAACACAAATACAGTAGCAAGAACCACAAGTTCCCTTTCAAGGGAACTTCGAACTGCATCCTGTAGGGGTCGCTATGGGGAACACCTCGCCGTGACCCGTGTCTGAAGCATACATTGAAAAAACACCAACTTGTTGGCCAGCTTCAGCCTCTGACATCTCTACCTGCGCGACTATAAACAGGCACCGGGAGAACACATCATTCTTTTTTTCGTCTTCACTGACTGTTCTGTTTGAAGCGTGCATCTGAAAGAACTGGTAAGAGCGATCTTTCTCTGTATATCATGGCAACTACTAGCAAACGTTTAGACAATGTGTGCATCCGTGTCTGTGTTAGGTTGACACCAGATGACACATGCAATCTTTGCGTCATTTGTTTGGGTGAAGAGCATGCACGCAATGTCTTTGAGGAGGCAATCTGCGTGCATTTGAGCTTTTTTTTTCAAGGAAAAAAGCTCTGCTATCTTTTGTTTCTCTTCTGGAAAAAAAATGGCAGCCATCTGATTCCCGCAGTTCAGGAACTGCCGCTGCTGAGGCACAGAGGAGAATGAGCTCATGATAATACAGGTGGATCTGTTTGAATGTTTTAAAGAGGGATTTTCCCTTTCGCGCTCTCAATGGCGGCAGACGAGAGAGAGCCTCGGGAGGATGATGTTATATCTTTAACACTATCAGATATTGAGATTAGTGCTCTGCTGGGTTTTTACACAGGAAAAGCAGAAAATATTTGAGTATGGTGAAAAAGCTGAGGCCAAGCCTTCTCAATTCTTCTGCCCTGCTTATGTAGAGCTGTTAGAGGTTATGGATCGCGTCAAAGTTGGACTTGCCATGAAAATGCGCTAACAAGGTGACGATGTAAGGCTTTAAAAAAAAAAAAACTCAATGAGCGTTACCTTTCTGATCATAGCCCTCCAGCTCAGGAGAGCCTTTCATTTCTTCATGATCTCCATACAGATACAGTATCAAAAAGGAGTCAAAGAGGCCGTTTTCTTCTCGCATCCATCGGTTTTGGCATAAGATTAAATCTGCCGACATCGAGGTGATGCGCGAAAGAGGCTATGAGAGGATGCCCCCCTTAAAATTTCTTTCTGTGGGGGAGACATCCTATCTTAAGCTCCCTCCTTGCCATCTAAGCCCCTTCAGAAATTAATCTGGCTTAAATGGCAAGGCATACGCAGCAGCATGTCAGGCTGTGGCTTTGTTACACATGATGGTGGTGCTTCAAGCATATCAGGCTGATCTGCTAAGAGACCTGGATGGAGGCAAGGGCCTTTCTCCTGATCAGGTAGCCGCGCTGCACCACGGACCTCTCTCCATGCTACCAAGCAGGCCGCCTCCACCATGGGCGGGACTATGGCGGCCATGGTGGCAGCAGAGACGTCTGTGCATGAACCTGGCAGACATCGGGAAGAAAAAAAGGCTTTCTTCTCGATACTCAGGTTTCGCCTTCTGAACTTATAGGTATTTCCATTGAGACTGTGATCGAGAAGTTCAGGGAGACTAAGGCGTGCGCTGCTGCTTTCAGATACTTCGTTCCACGAAGGTTCGAGCCAGAACAACATAGGGGTCCTGGCCTGTCTCGATCTGAGGATCAAAGACGGACACAGAAGGCTAGCATCGTGACTTGCACTCTTCCCCCACCTGGAGGCAGGGGCAAGACGAATCGCTGGTCATGAGGAAATAAGCAGAACCTAAGGGATGTGATCCAGACGAGGCAGCGTTCTCGTCCAAATCAGAGTGATACCGAGGAATCTACTCGTTCCCTTCAGGGATTTTTAACTTCTGCTTTTATCCTCCCCTTCCTAATTGCCCTGTAACCAACAGCTCTCCACCTGATCAAGGTTAGGTGGAAACCTCTCGCATAACAGTCTCCTATGCTGGACCTATGATATTTTTGTCTGGTTTTGTTCATAGCAACCACCTTACAGATGGTCCGGACTAAAAGGAGGCTACCCTTGAGCGGGTCCCCAGCATAGGAGGGTGGTTGAGTATGTAACCCTCTCTGTATATACTTATGTGTATTAAATTGTTGGTGGTTATGTGTCTACTAGTAAACTCTGTTAGTTTCCTTTGCAGTGCTTAATTAAAGTGTTTACTAAACACTCATCAGCACCAGCCATCCGGCTTCATGTTCCGGTATTAGGTGGCTGAGATCACTTCTGCGGGAGCCTCCTTGATCATCAGGCCTGGCACAGCACTGCAGGGAATTTCATGAATGTCCAGCCAGGTCACCCTGAGGGGTCTCCTGGCCACTTAGTGGTGCTGTCGCATCTAGCGGGAAGTTGAGGTGGCAGTTACAGAAGTCTTCTTGTATATGCTGCCTCAGGTGATGCTCCCCTCGCCCGAGGTTTGTAAAATTGAGCTTGCCTCTCCCATGCGATTCAGCGCCTCTGCGATGCTTAGGAACCTTTAGGTACACATGCTAAGCTTTGTGTACTTTCTCAAAACCACATGGTTGTCAGTCTGCACGTGAACACTTTGCACACTTTCTAAAATCCAGGTTAAGTGGTAAGTGTGCAAGCAAGACTCTACGCACTTTCTTTACGCGCTCCGCCTCGTTCCCTTTCTTGAGATTATTAGACCTTGGTTCCTTGGGGTCAATTCAACCAGTGTGTATTTGTTTATACACTTCAAGCATCACTTCCCTCAACATGAGGGACTATTTGGGTGATCCTCGTGGTAGTTTAGCAGTGCTCCTCTTTTTCCAAAAAGAGCGCTCCAGTATTGTTTCCATAGATCAAGTTGATGACTCTCAATCATACTGTTTTTCCATCTATGAGCTGCTTTATCAGAGTGCCACAAGAGCCCCTCCTTAGAACAGTATTTGAAAATCCATGCTATGGTAAGTGTGCACGTGAAGTCTTTGCACACTTTCTGAAATCCACACTGTGGTAAGTTCGCACGCTAGTATTCTGCATTCTTTCTAAAATCATATATGGTGAATGTTTTGCACGGTTGCTTCTTGCCCTTTCTTAGGTTGGTAAAATCCCGCTCATCTTGGGCGCCACTCCTCCTATGTATGCTCGGATATCTGTCTAAACAGGGTGTTGCTACTAGAGAACTGTTGAGACAGCTCTTTCAGCAAGCCTATGCGTAAGCTAGCGGTAGCCCCTGTGTGACAGGCAAGACTTGGTAGAAAATGCTAGGTTCTTAGCCACGTCAGAGGCTGTAGCCGGCCAACAAGTTGGTGTTTTTCAATGAATGCTTCAGACACGGGTCACGACGAGGTGTTCCCCATAGCATCCCCTAGAGGACGCAGTGTCTCGTTCCCTACTCAGGGAACCATGGTTACATTAGTAACCTGAGACAAATTTTTTTATCAACATATTCAACAAGGATGTATTAAGTTAATCAAACATGACTGTAAATAATTTTACATTGTTAAATTGGTCATTCTGTTTCAAATAAATCTTGTTTAATATTTCATAATATTATTGCTTTACTGTATTTTTAATGAAATAAGAGCATAAGAGACAGATGAATAAAAAAAATCATCCAGTTCGCTAATCTAACAAATGCCCAGTAGGACATTTCAATGTTTGTACTGTTTATCTCACCATTTTTGTGATCTTAAATTTAATGACTCAAATACCCATCCTTTTTGATAGTAACAACCATGGGTAACGCACAGTTTCTGATTTAGATGGTTCCTATGTCATCCATATCTGATCTGACAAAAATGTTTATCTATGCCAGTATGATCCAGGAATTGGATTGGTGCATCCCTACTAACTATTCAGTTCAGACAGACCTCCACCGATGTTATGGTACACTACCATCCTGAATTCTGCCTCTTTGCTTTCAAAAGGCAGCAGTTTGAGACGAATATGGACTAAGAAGTACTTTACTGTTATTATTATTTTTACTTATTATTATACATTTTTATTTTATTATTATTTATTTTTTCTGACTGTGCAGGTCATTTAAGGTATGCTTATTCCAGTTTCCTGTGAGCTTTCAGAGAAAAGCTGCAACATGGGCATAGTCCTGGAACTATAGTCCTGGGTGTTCATCATATTAAACTACAAAACTACAGAGTTGTTCACTACACCTGGTACTCTGCTAATCAATATCCCACAGCAGGGAGCAGCCATCATCAAAATGGACTGAAACACAACACAACAGCTGAAACTGTTTTTTGCCCTTATAGAAAGGTGCATTTATACGTTGCATTATACTATCAATCAGCATAATTATGATTGTTTGGAGTTTAAAGGACAAAACATGACTATTGTTTCAGATATATAGAAAGAGATATATATCTCCATCCTTAAGTTGTAATAAAATAAACGTGTTGGGCAGTATGGCCCCAAATTGATTTTCAGAGTGTGTGTCTAATCTTCATCTTTCTCTGTCATTTTCAAAGACAAAGTACAAGTGCAAAGTATATTTGAATCTGAAATTGAAGGGATGTCTGAAACTTTTAAATTTAACATTTAAATCATTTAAATCTTGAGTCTAACCTAGAAGTATAGAAATTTGGTGTGCCTTACAATAAATCACATCATAATAAATTAAGAAAAACGTATTGCATTTCTCTTTCAAAGACTAGCCTTTATCTGTTAAAGCAAATACCACAGACATAAAATATTATTCAACAGTAAAATTATTGGTATATGTAAGTGAGTATGAGTGTGTATGTCTATGTGTGTGTTTTCCCTGAGATGAACTGGCCATCCATCCAGTGTGTTTCCCCAAGATGCTGGGATAGGTTCCAGCATCCTCATGACCCTACATAGTGCAAGCAGTTTGGAAAATGGATGGATGACATTCACAAATAATAGTTTTAAACTTGTGCCAAGGGGGGAAAAAGTTGAACTGATTTTATTTTATTTATTTTTTTATTATTATTATTTAGTCTTTAAAAATAAAAAAAGTAAATAACTAGACATTTAGAAGGCATGTATGAAGTTGCATCAGATTTCTATTTAAAATAATAGCTGTTCTTTTGAAGTTTGTTCATCAGAGATGAAGATTCTGAAAAACATGTATCCGTTAACACAATTTTTTTTTCAATATTAATAATACAAATGAATGTTTCTTGAGCCAAATCAAATTCAAATCTGCAAATAAGAATGATTACAATTAGTTATTTTAAATAGTAATATTACACATTATTACTATTTGACTGTTTTTGATCAAAGGCTCTCTTAAAGTCAATTCTGAGAATTGTTTCTAAGCGCATTATAAACGTTACAAAATTGTATTACTGAAACACATTGCAAAGATTGTGAATTATGTAGTACTGAATAGAGGAGCTAGACTGTTAAACAGTTTTTCACCATTTCTGTGTTCAGGACTTTTTTGGGCGGGGCTAAAATGTGGCTGGATGATTCACTTGAGCCACCGATCACGAGCAAATATGTATGGCTTTATGAATCCAATTAAGCTGCTAGGAGGATCCATTCAGACTGTAACATTATTTAAAAAAGTTAAGAGGTGCCAGCTTTCCCACAAGTGGACATGGTTTCAGTGCAGACAGCAGACACGCCCCCAGTGTTTGACACCAGAGGATACCACGCTTTTTTTTTTTTTTTTTCTTTTTTTTTTTACTTATTTTATGTACTTAGCAGGTTTTTTTATCATTCAAATATGGTGGTTAATAATAGTGGTTAATAATACTTTTTTTTCTGTGGTGTGATAAAGTCAGAACACATACTTTATATTGACTTTACAGGGACTCAAGCATAAGTGACTTATTTTTAGGTCCTGTTTGATTTTTCTATTTAATGTATATAAAATGTTACGGTGATGAATTGGAACTTTAAAATTGTATTTTTGGGGACCAAACAAATGTAATTTTGTTTTATTTCAAAATAAGACCCCGGTTTGAATCCACTGTGAGACACCAATGTGTCCCTGAGCAAAACACTTAACCCCTAGTTGCTCCAGAGGTGTGCGACTTCTGACAATATATAGCAATTGTAAGTCGCGTCAGCTAAATGAATAAATAAATAAATCAAATTAATAGGGTTGGATGTTGTCAACTACATCACTAAAACATACACACGTACACAGCACAGTATCGTAATCTGACCGTGAATGGATCTGCTGGTCAAAAAAGCTGGCTATGCCTCATAGAAATAGTTCTGTCAGTGCTGGAAAAACACCAGTCTCGGATTTTAAACTTTTTTTTGTTTAAATACTCAAATAAATAAAAATATCAATAGAATAGTGTAAGGGAAAAAAATATTGTGACTATTCTATGTAATGCTGATGTATAACTGTTCTCTGAATATATTTATAGCCTACTGTTTACTACTGTGATGCAGAGCCTTAACAGAAGTGATTAATCGCTGTATTATTTGGAGTAGACCTTCCTACAATGATGAATTGGGATTTTTCGGGGGGGGGGGGGGGGGAGTAGATGTCCAAGTCCCAGAGCATCTGCCCTCAGAATGACTTGCTGTCAAAACCGCAGCCAGATCTCAAGTCAACCAGGACATATACCACATCTAACATACAGCCTTGTTTTTAAAGCTTAGTACTGAAAACAAAAATAAAAGGCTTCTGCGTGGAGAAAATCCTTGTTACATCTCAGAGTTTTGTAAGAGACCTTGTGTGAATCAAACTGATATTGCGCAATCTTTGGGCTTTTATTTGACTTCAGAATAGTAAATATATAGAGTCATGTAGACTAAATTTGTGGAACTTTTATAATGCCTTTTTAAATCTTTTGGTAGTGTCCCTCCTTACTGTGTTTTCATTTTAAAGGTAAATTATGTGTTAATATTATTCCTAACATCTCCTTTTGTGTTCCTCAGAGGAAAGACATACATGCTTGGAATGACATGGAAAAAGAAAGTGTCATCATTTACTTACCTTCTTTTTTCTTATTTTAAACACTTTAAGATGTATTGGAAATAGGATACTTTAAAGATCTACTCCGTCCTTCATACCATGAACGAGTTTTTAAGCATAGAAAGTTCCTGTTTGTTTTATCATATGTACTGTGATTGGATTACAGCAAAAGTTTTAGCAGATGATCCTCAAGCCATTCCTGAAAAAAAAAAAAAAATCCATTGTTGCATTATTCTGAAGAAAGAGGCTACCACCATCAGGTCACACCATTGCCATCTAGTCTGCAACAAATTTAGATACACACCACTGTTGGTAGGTTTCAGCCATTATATACTAGAAACAGATGACCAACAAAACTGGCTCAAAGTCAAATCTTTCTCTTGCCCATTTTTCTTTCAACACATGAAATTCAAGAACTGACTGTTTAATTGCTGCCTGATAATAAAAGTTTTCTTTTCTTAATTTTTCTTTCTTTCTTTCTATCTTTTATGGTGGTTGGTGATTTTTTTAAGCATATAAAGCTTCATATACAACTTGAATCCTTCAGGACCTTCTGACAATAAGTGTCAACCAGGGAGAAAACCCTTCCCTCACACAGAGAGAGAGAGAGAGAGAGAGACTGTGTGAAAGCGAAGTGAAGGATAATATTGCTTTATTTGATTCACTTTTTCTCTCTATTTATTTTAATGCTCAAGTGTATTTTGGACATGGATCTCATTTAATCTGTGTGGCTCTGGACGATCCCCTCTAAAAGTGGGACATGCTCTCAGCAGACCCTGAGGCAGGAAGAGTGCAGTTGTGCAGCTGCTAGATGTTAAAACTGTATTCTGATAGGGTAACACTCAGGACCTTTAAAGTGACTGTGGTAATGTATGTCTCACTGTAAATACAGGCCAGTAATATAACCTTCAACTTTTGGCACCAAAACTCTTCTCTGTATTCTCGCAGTTCATTTTGAACAGTCCCTATGCAACCACAAAATCCTGAATACAATACGAGCTCTCACACATTACTGGTGGGTTTCAACAGCTCACAAGGAGCCACCCTAGAAAACTAACTCCCATCATTTGACCCTTTTGCACTCATAGATGTAAACTCAGCTATGTTTCCTTTTAGATAAGCAATCCAGCTCATGAATCTCTGGCTGATACCTCATAAAAGATGAGCGAAACAGCCTATAAATTGTTCATCAACCACAGAACTTCTCACTATTGGGAAATTACACTGACTGAGGGTGAGAGTGATTTCACCAAGTACAACATGTTCCTGGATCAGAATAGAGATATAATTTTTCAGCCTATCTGTTTTAGGCTTACAATCAGGGTTAGGTGCTTCTTCACCCTTGTTAATCAGCTATAGTTTCCGACTGATTTTAAGATTAAATTATGGGTAGGGTTAGGTTTAGGGGTAGGGATTGGGTATATTCTGGAAAGTAATGTTGATCCAGAGTCATCAAAAGATGTTGATCCAGGGACATGACTTACTTGGCAAAATCATGGTGACTACTGACTGAGGGGTCTATGCACTTAACATGACACGTGAGATTGGTGCATATTGCATTTTAGTCTGGAAGTTTTCAGCCTGGACATGTTCAGTCAAGTGAATGCAAGTAGGAGTTTTCATTATTCTCATCTCTTTCTAAACACCACTACATTTGTTCATTTTGATGGCTGAAGCCCAAACCTTCCAAAAACAACTTCCTTCAGCCTTACTAAGCTAGTCACCAATCTTCTTATTTAATTGGCATTTAATTGAAAATTAGTGCATTTTGATAAGTATATTGTATACTTATAATTAATAAGCTGAGCTTATGTGTCTCCCACTTTTTATGTGAATCTTTGAAGAATAATTTTTTTTCTTGATTTTACACCATAATTAGAATAATCATGTGTGGTTAAGAAAATAGATGGATTTTATTGTAGTTTAATAAAAAGGGGAAAAGAAAAAATGCCCGTGTGTGCCACTGTTGTGCTGCTCCATTAGTTTTGGTTTCAGAGAGCTTGTTCGGCTAGATGTGGCTGCAAACAGCTTTGTTTTCTAGCCCTCACTCTCTTTATGACATTTACAACCTCCAGTTGGGTACAGCATGTTCTTACAATGCTTTGAGGGCTTGACACAAATGTACATAAACAAACAATTGAAGATCAGGGAAGGAGCCACCCATCCTGACAGTAATTCTAGTAGGCATATATTACAAAACATGTTTTGTACTGCATTTTTAGTATTTTATTTGAAAACTGTCAATTTCAAATCTTGTCTTTTTTCGATATTACAATATTATTATATATCTTACCATTGAAAATTGAAAACTGAAAATGACTTTTGATCTCAAATAATGTGAAATCTTGTGATTGTGATGCTTATCACTGTTTATAAAAAATAGAAAAATAAAAAATTACTTTGAGGCACAGGAATTTATTGAAAAAAAAAAATCCTGTTTTCCGCCACTGAATATAAAAATAAAGCAAGGTAATTGTGACTTTTTTGTTCAGTCTGTTTGTTTTGTTTCATTCATGTCTTGCAATTTTGACTTTATAACATGCAATTGTGAGTTTATGTATTGCTATTTTGACTTTCTTTCTTCTCACAATTGTGAGTTCATATCTTGCAATTCTTGTGATGCAAAATCGCAAGGATAAAAAGTTGCAATTGCCTTTTTTTATATATATATATATATTTGTTAGTGGCAGACACAGGCTTCCATAGGAAGCAGATGTGTCTTAAGATTTGTTTTAATACGTTTTTAAGTGTAAATGAAGATGTTCAGTAAAGGGAAATCTTCCAGCATGGTGTTGTGTCAATGCTAAACCTTGAGCTGTGAGGGTAGACAGACTGAAACTCGCTGAGAGCATTGATGCAGTAGGGAGGGGATGCATGACAAGTGTCAGTTGTGCTTGTCATAGCTCAGTCACCCTTGATGGTGTTTGAGCGGTTTGTTTACTGGGTGCATGTATACGTTGTTCATGCGCTCATCGGCTTAGCCGTGAGTACATACAGGACGTGTTCTTCAATCCAACACAATAGTGCACGTTCACATTCATCACTCAAGCAGACAGCCACATATGTCAGAGAAGGTGTGTGCTCAGGGCTCTTCTTATGAAATATTTGATGTATTGTTTAGTAGTGAATTCATTTTCATGCCTAGTTGACAACTTCTTATTTTGATTCACTGAAGTCATCTGTGTATGGATTTCTTTCATCAAGATACATTGCCATTTGGTGTCCTCCAGCTGTTTAATATCCAGTAATCAGCATTTAAAAACATTGCAAGTAATAAATCTCTGTACTATAAAGAGCACAAATGAAACTGCAACTAAGCACTGCTTCAGGACATTAGAAAAACTGAAATGTTGTAGCTTGGAAAATATGTATATAAATATAAAAATACGAGTGCACCTGGTGAAACCCTGTGTGGGACATGCTGTGGTGCTCCTGAAAAGGAACTTCAGAAAATCATGACGGCTACATACAGTACTCAGCGACGTTCTCTCTTTAAATCACGTACGCTTCCATTGTGGATCAAGCAGGGACACATGAGCAGAAACACTTGTTAGAATAAGAGATTTTCCAATATGTCTTTTTGAAATTGAACTTTACAACTTTTATGGATAATCTGTAGGCCCAGTGGGGATTCATATTCCTCCATCCCTTCCAGAAATTGTTTTAGTGTCTTGTGGAAGCCTAAAGTGAGCAAGGCCCTGTTTGGCCAGTCTTTGTGCTTTGAGCTTGGTTTTTTATAGTGGAAGGAGTGCCAAAGTTAGCGCATGTCTGTGGGTGGAGGGAACACCGCTGAAGATTAGATGGACATTTGGAGTAGAGAGGGCAGGCAAAGGTTAAAGTTATTATTATTCAGGCCGAAGCATGCTGGAACAGCACTCAAAGAATGCAAAATGTAATGACAAAAAGCATGGCTAAGAGCAAAAGCTAAGAGCTAAATCTAAAAACAAAAGCTAAGAGCTAAATTTGATGGTGTCCTGAGTATTTCAACTTGCTTTTCGGACACACCTCAAATGTTGTCTTGACCAATTAGATATTGTCTTTGCTAGGGGTGTTGCGATGTTTCTCCTGCCCGTTCATAAATCATATGTTATCTTATCAATCACATGGTCTGAATTTTCCAAGCGTTGTATAATTTTGTACATGATTCCTATAACAATAATACTATAGTGTATTTGACAAAAACTTGATTGTCAGAAATGTTTCAAGCAAGAAGATTCAAACACACACATACTAAACATGAATATGAATCCTTAAGCTATTCAATAGTTATTAAAAAGACATACACAATAAGTAATTAGAAACATGATAGCCAAATGTGTGGGTTACATATATGATATGGAATTAAGCAATGGACTGGTATCGTTTATAAGTCTTTCTAAGTTCATTTTGGTGCATCTACATCTGTAAAAGACAGTTTCTGTGCCATTATTTGACATATGGAAGATCTGTGGAGACCAGATTAAAAGGTCCCCTTAAAATAATTTCAGTCTGGTTCTTTTCTTCTTGGTGGGTTGGGGGAGGTGGGGGGGTGGTTGAGTCAGGCCAAAGAGCTTGTGATCATGATTACTATCATGAATTTACATGTGATGGCCATGATGTGCATCTCTTTGACCATCAATCTTGATTACTTGCCCCAAATTTGATAATCTCCTTGCCGAATTGGAATTGTCAATAACTGTTCTTTTGCTCTAATGTTGAAAGCTGTTCAAGCTGCTAGTAGTGGACTTGCTTCAAACTTGTGGCACTAGGATTTGATTTACTATATCCTGTTGTCTTGAGCCTTTCTGTGAAATTCGGCTCCTCATTTTTCAACCACGCTCCTGATTGAATCTTTAATTTGTTTACACAATTAGTTTTCTCCATATATGTCCTGTGTATACTTCAACAGCAAGCTAAACTTTCCCTCATTAACGTCACAGACATGGAATGTCCTTTTGCATATTTTAATAAGGGAAGAGTAAAACTATAAAATAAGACAAGAACAATAAACAATGTGAATTGAGATTCACAATGTGTACATAAAGGAATACTTCTTACAAATATCTTGTAATATAGATCTAATATATCTGCTTATCAGATAACACAAAAATACATTGTCAGGCAAATGAATAAGATAAATGTATCAAAGGCTCTCATATGGTCTAACAAGAAAATACATCGAAGATGCACTCAAATAATACAAATTACAAACTTCAAAATAATCAAATACAATTGAAGATCTGATTGACTCGGGTATTACACACAATGTTAAATAGATCATTATGTCTGTTTGTGGGTTTTACAAATATTTAACCAATGACTAAACCAATGACTAAACCTCATAACTTTATTGGATTCTCAAACTGCTGACAAAACCTTGTAACTCCACCCCCACCTCCATTTAGATCAGTGATGGGCAACTTCGGTCCTGGAATGCCACTGTTCTCTGGATTTTACCTCCAACCATAATCAAACACACCTAAACAAGCTAATCAAGAACTGCATCTGAAAGCTCTAAAATTCCATTCCAAGGCAGAAAGGCATCAAGGCACATCCAAATACAAATTCTACTTCACTTCGGAGTCTCCAGAGGTACCTTCTTCTGATCGAATTTTGCAGCATAGATGTATTCTTTGCTGCCTTTGATATCCCACAATCCTGTGCATCCCATTCTGTGACGGTTGAGAAAAAAAAAATAAAGATGGCATCTGAAAGCTGCTTTTTGTGGTTATTTTGTGTCTAAATGTATTTTTACTAACTTTACCTAACTTTTTGCACTTTTGATGTTATTTCTAGTGATGAATCAGTATTATCATAATTAAATATTTGTTTAGTTATCATCAAAACTCATTCTATTTTGCAGATCATTAAACCGTTACAGCGGCAGAGCAGGTGGTGGAGGAGCCCAAGGTTGAGACGGAGAGCCAGAGGAGTGGAGTCCCAGGATGTGCATGATGGAGGAAAGAGGGAGCCCGGTGGAGATAGTGAACTGCTGGGCCACAGCAGAGAGGAGGGAGTTAGGAGCCATGGTGGAACCGACAGGTCAATGAGCCGAGAAGGAGTCCAGGCCTCGGAGGCTGGAGGCAGAGTCAAGGGAAACTCTACCCACAGACGACAGCAGAGGAGCAGGCAGTAGTGGGTGGAAGGGCGGTCATTCATGAGCCTCCATGCATTCGGGGCTAAACTCTGAATCAAGAGCCCCCTCTAGGCTGAACATGGGAACAGGATTGTCTGGAGGAGCGGACACTTAAGAGCGCTTTTCTAGGAAGTGGGCACTGGAGGGTACTTTCTAGGAGCAGGCACTGGAGGGCACTCTGGACTGGATTTGGGAGCTGGAGCCCTCTCCTCTTCATTTTGGCACTTCCACCGTGCCATACTCCCCTCAGCCGCAGTGCATGGGGCGGAGCTCCTCTCCACGCTCACACCATCCATGGTTTTGTCCATCGTGGCAGGCGTTGGGCTCTGGCTCCGTGGCAATCCTCAGCACTGTCGCTCCATGTGGCAATGGCTCGTTGGTCGCGGTGGGCTTGGGTGAATTCGGGGTGAAGGAGGGGATCCATTAGGGAAACACAATGGAAACAAAAACACGCCACATGTCTGACTGTAGCAACATTTAACTTTAGGTGCAACCCTTGGTGCCATAGGACCCAAAAGGCTCTACTGAGCTGACTTTGATGTGCTTGATATAAATTAGATTTTATTAGAAAACAGCATTTGGAGTTGTTTGTTTCATAATGCCAAAAGGCTTCGCAGTCTGGATTCGGACTAGAGTCTGCCAGTTGGCGACCCCTACTCTAGAGTGAGAGAAGCACTGCAAAGCTCAACCATAAGATCAGCCTAACAGGGAGGAAAAAGGTGGTCTTACAACCTGGTATGATTGCGCACAGAGCTCTGGGAGTGGCAGACTCTTAGGTGACCAACCCAAGGGGAAACTGATAAAAGCCTTGACTTCCGAGAGTTCTTAGCTTTCAGATTGAGAGAAGAACTCACATGCTCCATCTGGGAACAGGAGGCTCCTAGATGACCCTCCCCACAAGCTCAACCATAAGAGCAGCTTACCAAAGAGGCAAAAGATGACCTAACAACCTGGTATGACTGCACTTGGATCCCTGGAAGCAGAGTCCTTGACTCCCAGATTGAGAGGGAAACTTACAAACTTTCTCTGGGAGCGGAAGGCAGTGAGGGGAGCACTGCCAAGCAGAACCAAAAGGGCATAATTGGCTGTATATGGAGCTCTAAGAGTGGAGTACTTGATTCTCAAATCGAGAGGGGAACTCGCATGATCTATTCGGGAGCTGCCGGCACATAGGTAATGCTCCCACAGTGAGGGGAGCAATGCGAAACTCAACCAAAAAGGCAGCCTAACAGGGTGGCAGGAAGGAGGCCTATTAGCTGCACACAGGGCTCCAGGAGCGGAGTTCTTGACTCCCAGATTGAGAAAAAAAACTCACACTCAACACTCAATCTCATTCTTCAGTATGAGAGAGACGGGGATCCCATACAGCTTGCTATTGTGGTGTTTAGACATGTGGTTCAAACACTATAGTGACCGCTTGAGGATGCAGTTTGTGTTCCCTCAAAAGGGAAAGCATGTTCTTATTTTGCTTGTTTT
This sequence comes from Carassius auratus, assembly GCF_003368295.1. Taxonomy (NCBI): domain Eukaryota; kingdom Metazoa; phylum Chordata; class Actinopteri; order Cypriniformes; family Cyprinidae; genus Carassius; species Carassius auratus. The sequence continues at coordinate 7,641,274 of NC_039244.1, read as the reverse complement.
TAAGTATGTTTATAAGTTTTGTGATCATTTGTCTGCTGTAAAATGTAAAAAATAAAAATAAAAAATAGATACATATTTTATAAAACAATTTTGAGTGAATTTTCATGCTTGTTATTGGACGTTTGGACAATGTGTCAATATTATAGACGCCTTTTCAGTTAGTGTTCAGGTAACATTGCAATATTTTTAATTGTGACAGTGCAGATTCCCCTGACTGCTTCACTAACACTAGCTAGCGAGTTTTGTTTGCTTGTTTTTTTTAACAATGACTGGAGAAAATTAGATTTTATCTGAATGTCTCACTCACCGATTGTTGTCATGATTGTTATTCGAAAATGTTAACTTTAAAGGAAGGAACCAGATTGGCCGACTCATACAAAGTCACTTAATGGATGGACGAGCTATTAAATATAAAATATTCATAATTTGAATTTATGTTTTATCAATCAATCAATAAGGTTTTAGTTAAAATGTAGAATGGGGTCTACAAATTAAACATTGTGTTTTAATTTTATGTCCAATGTCCAATGACTACAGAAATGTTATTTAATTTACATTTCCATCAACATTATTAACATTATCTTTTCATTACTAAGCAAGGTTATTTATTTATTTATTTTTAATTACATTTTTATTTTTTTGTAAAGTTTTGAATCTTGAACTGATGTTTGATGAAGTTAATGAAAGCAGGGTGCGTGGGCTCTCAAATTCACTCTCAAAATCTCTCTGTGGGACCATGAATCACGTTAAGGCTATTGATTCAATTCAAATTCAAATTTGAAAGTTTAAAACTTGTATTAAAACGGTAAGTTTAATTTTGTATTTTATATTGAAGATATAACCATTTTCTTTATTTTGGAGAATAAAGTTACTGTTTTGAAACATTAAAATATCGATGTAGCTATTGGCTGTTAGCCTATTGTTACTAATATTATTTTCATAATTATCACGATTATTGTCACTGTAACTGTCAAGCCGGTAATGGTCAATGGCTTTGATTTTCACTCCTCTCAGGATCATCTAATGTGTGCCCACAACAAGAAGAGCGAGAGGCTTGGCCACGGAGGGAGGCGCTTCTCCGTATCCCTCGCCTTTGAAGAGTTTGTTCTCTGTTTTAGAAGAGGACATATCCGTGCGAAAGTCAGCTGCTCGAGAATCATGTTGTTTTAAAGAAGCGCGTGTGGATTTAACTGAGAAAAGGTACGCTCAGCTGCCTGTGTGAAGAGCGAGGCTGTAAGGAGTTGGCACGCTCGCGCTCAATCAGTCCATGAGGGAACGCACGGTAACGCACATGACTTAAACTGCTTATCATATCGGCTTCCTTATAAATGATCGGGTTATAGATTGTCAACGGATTTGGATCTTATCCAGAACTCTGTAATATGTCCCCTCGGGCAATAAACATTAGACGGCTGGTGTGTAATTGAAACTTTTACTAGGCGGGTGTCATCAGGTGTGGTCTGAGAGGCATCGTAACCTACCTGTCATTATGTTCTCACAGCCTGCTGAGCGTAGATATTCTCGCAAATGGTTTTTGCCTATTCTTCATTTAGAGAGTTCAACAGTGGCAGCAATAGAGCGGGAGTGGTGGGGGAATCCGTTTTCGTCAACAGCATTATAGCGTAAATAGTTGGCAATAAATCGTGCTGGTTACAGTGAAAGTCGTAACCACTTTAAAGATGGCTTAGATATAAGTTTTTCTTCTTTCTTGGGATAAAACGTTCACCTGTGCACAGTCATTAAATGTTGTTAATATTTTATTGTATCCTATAAATAAAAGAAACAAATATTTACATCAAACAGAACATGATTAACATTTGTTTCTAACAACAAACCTATCAAACTTAAGACATAATAAAATCTTGTTGCTGGTTTGACTTCATCAACATAAATTAACTAGAGCTAAGATGTGTTATTTTATGTTTAACATAAATTCCAGAAAAGCATGTACAGTGGCCTAAGAGTTTTCCATTATGAGCTGAAATATGATTTATTTGATTTATTCAAATTATTTCAGATTTCAGATTCCACTGAATGCTTGGATTAGTGCACTGCTTTCCATTTTCATGTCATTCTATAATCTTTGCTTTCAGACCAGACCTGGACCGTCGCACCATACTTCATGTGTTTTTGCATTGCTTACATGCTTTGTATTGCATTTTGCCTCACTGTTACTAGAACAGTGAGTTTCAGTTGGGGTCCTGGAGGTCCTACATTCTTTATCTGACCAACCCAATTCATGACCATGATTGTGGACCCCTGACATAGGTCAACTATAACTATAAATAAGCAAAATATTTTCATTTAATCCTATAAAAGTTTTTTTATTATTATTATTATTATTATTATTTATTTATTTATTTATTTATTTATTTATTTATTTATTTATTTATTTATTTTCAATTCTCCGGTCACTTTTGTGTTAGTTGACCTGGCCCTCACCTCACTTCATTGTCATATAATGATCTCTCAAATGTTTGGCCTCTAGCACAACAAGATGCAGATATTTGGCATGTACGATAAATAATGGCTTCAGAATGTGTGTGTGACAGAAATCTTCAGTCTTGTGCGTGAGGAAAAGATTACAATAGTGCTTTAGATGAGAACGTTGAGATATCTCGCAGTGTCCTGCAACTCCACCGCAGGGTCCACATCCCTTGGCCTTAGCTGACCTGAGCTCATCCTCTCTAAGGGTCAGTTCAACATTCAGCTGCTCTGAATGGGCCTCTGTGTCAGTTACTAGAAAATTCATTATGGTGCCAAACATTGTGCAAATAATTCATTCTTTTTTAGGGTAGTCGCTTTGAAAGGGAATTTTTAGGAATGCAAATTGTTTCATCCTTTTATGATCTTAACTACAGTATAAAGAAATTGCCTACTGTTGCTAGTTACCCCCTCAGGTTTCTATAACTTCATGTGAAAATATGTGTCCTGACTAACTTGCCTAGTTGTAGATGTCAGACAAATGCTCTATAATGCACAACAGGTCCTGTTCTGCGCTACACTGCACTGGACTGTCATTTATATGATTATTCTTGCCTAACATGCTAGAACAGCCACAGATTCCCCCTTTTAAACTGGATAAAAAATCCACCCCCTTGTGGTTACCAAAGATAATTGAGCAAAAGTCATTTATTTTGATATATAGCTCCATAGTTGCATTCCTCATACTCTGCAGATTTTACAACACTCTTTTTATACACAATTTTTATTTATTTATTTATTTTTGCCCTGATTGTGGTATGAAGAAAATCAGATCTTGTGAGTGTTTATATCTTGACTCTCAGACTCAGCCACTTAGATTATTGCTTATACAATAAAACCAAATTTTTAAATACACAAAAACATTTTGCCAAGCCTGATCCCTGGTTTTTGCTTAATTGCTGGTGTTTTTGCCAGATGAAATTCTTGTACGATCGAGACTTCATTCATGACACTGATGAGGGATATTACCTTTTTCTCTTAATCTGAACATCTCTTACCAAACTTTTGATAGCGAAGAATGTTAAGTGGACTTATTGTACTCCCATGTTTGTGGCTTGAAGCAGTCTTTAATACAATAAGCTGTATTCTTCCAAAATTGCCAGGTCAGATGCATTAATCATGGTGGCGTCGGTGCCTTTGAAAGAGCGGGCCAGGTCATTACTTGAAGTCTGTCTGGGGCTCAACTGGGCGACATGGAAACGCTTTGGATGTTGTTAGTTCATCCAGACACACTAATAGCTGAACCCCCCCCCCCCCAAGCTACATTTGAACAAATGAGACGTAAGCTACAGTATAAAGGCCTATGAGGATGGGCTGGTCTCTGTTCTATCTGGTTTGTATTTGATGCGTGATTTCAATGATGAAGCTTCTCTCTTTCCTACCACCAACCCTTATCTCAAGGATAACTGTTCTGGCTTCCTTTTATAGAGTATTCGGTTGCTTACTCTGTCTCGTTCTTTCTCTCTCCCTCTTTAGAGGTCGCTGTGACTGCTCAGGCTAAGCCTCAGGAGTGAAATACTATCCTCACCATTACCCTTTCTTACCTAATTTATTCCCATTTAAGGACTTGTTCATCCAAGTGTTCTCGCTCTCTTTGGCTGTATTTGGATATCAAAGCAAAAGGCAAAACATTTTTAATGAAGAGAAGGTAGAGCTGTTGTTCAGGATGAGTTTCAGACAGGAAAGGACATTAGCTACTGCATCTGAACTGCTCGGAACGGAGTTTATGAATCTAAACTTTAAAGTTTGTAATAATCTTACATCTCAACTCTATCACTGCTAGCTGTCAGCACAAATCATCTCAAATTTGCAAATCCCAATGCTGACCCACTTTATAATGATTCTTTGTATAAAATCAGCCTGTTAACAATGTTTTGCCAGGTGAATGATAGCTAGTTTTATTTAATTCAAGAGAAGCATGACTAATGTAACTTTTTGTTTATCAAATTTGTAAGAGGAGTGAAGTAGATAATAAGAACAGGCATTATTCATTAATGATAATAAATGGCTTTTTGATGTTTTACTACTGAACATCAAGTAGAACGATTTTAATAATAGGGATAAATTATTTATCATTAATGATCATGTAGAAGACCATTTATCGCTGATGGGCTTTTAAAACTGAAAAAACACATTTGATTTGTTTTTCAGATTTAGCAAAAAAGGCTTTAAAATATGAATGTACCGATATTAAAAATTCTGACCAGTATGATAAACTGATAATCGTTGTAAAGTTACGGTTTTAAAGTACATGGGCAATATTAAAATGCTGGTATTTTCTATAGTAGTTGAAAATGCCTAATTTTAAAGTGGGACGGAATTTTGCCTAAAATAAATTTATTGTTAAAATTGTGCAACTTATAAAATAATTTTCAAGAAACAAAACAAATTTGGGGCATTTAAAATGCATGGTGAGATTTATGTAAATGTAATAGTAATAGACTGAATTATTTTAACAGACATGTTGGGAGGCATGAATATATTAAATCCCTTTGAAGTGAGATAATAAAGACATTTATATTGATAATAAAAAAAAAAAACAACATAAAATAATGAGCTTAATTGAATATGCATTTGTATTGCAATAATTGTGTGTGATTATAGATGCTTGTAAGTGTCTGAGCGAGCTGTTTGTGTGGTCCACGCCTGTGCCTCAGTTGAGGATCGGTTGGGGAAGGGACATGCTCTCTTGCTCTGTCCGACAAGCTCGTGATGCAGCCGCGTCGTGTGGAATGCAAACAGTGGCCACTGCATTTGCGTAGCAAAAATAAAGCCTACCAACCAACCTGCCTCTTTTGTCAAGGTTCACAGCCTCTAACTTGAACACTGCTGATTCCATTGTTGATGTACCATGAATTCAGGTATTTAGTGCCGTAAGAAGTCAACAGGGAATGACCCAGGACGTGCGCACATCAATGATGTTGATTTGACTGCGTAATTATTGTTGAAAAATTGCAGTCATTAAAAGTTATTTTCAGATTAAATATCACAAGAGATGTATTAAACCGTAAATGATCTTTTGAACCGAAATTTTCTTTTGTTGTTGTCTGTTTGTTTTTCTTAGTGTCAAGAACATTTTACAACAAAAAACACGGACCCACTTTATATTAAGTGGCCTTAACTACTATGTGCTTACATTTTAATTAATAATTTAGTACAATGTACTTATTGTGTACATACATGTTTTTACATTGTACTTATATTAAAAAAACTACTACATGTAATTACATCTGTATTTAATTTCTGTAATTACATTTATAATTATACTGTTGACCCATACTTTACACCTTAACCCACCCTTAAACTTACCCATACATCCTACCCTCTCCCTAACCTTACCCCATCCCACCTCAATAGCAGCAAAAGTGTTTTACAATACAATATGAACACAATAAGTACATTGTACTTATTTTTTTATGTAAGTACATAGTAGTTAAGGCCACCTAATATAAAGTGGGGCCAAAAACACTATAAAGAACCTTTTTTGGAGTAGAAAAGTTTGCCTGGATGTAAAAGGTTCTTCATGGAGCCATAGATGCCAATAAAGGCCCTTTCACATTGCATGTTGGTCCCGGAAAAATGCTTGGTCACCTTCTGTGTGAATGCGGGATCGATCCCGGGTTGGGGATCTAGTAACATTGCCGGGTCCAGTCCCGAAACGAGCCCTTTGTGAACAAAAGCCAGAACTAAAGCTGTAAAGAGTGTGCCGTAGTGATGACGCACTTTATCGTGCGACTCTTTTACCGTGTGTTTTGAAGGCAGACCAACATTTGCGATGAAAAAATATGTGCAAACTGTAATGAAGCAGAGATCAGGTAGTTCCTCACTATCCACGCTGAAGCTGAGAACCTTGGCCAGTTTAAGTGAAAGTTAATGTGCCTAGCATTTTCGACTCGTAAATTACATGTCACATCCTGATGTCACGTGTCATTATGGGACTTTTACAGGTTGTGTGTGAACGTTGTTGTTTTTGCTATCATGTTCACTCAGTGACATGAATGGTTGTTTGAAAACCACATGTGTTCACACTCCAATAATCAGCATGTTTTGTTTGGTTTCCTCTTGGATCCTGGAACAAAAGAGTAAAAGTTTTCAAACAGGTAATGCTGGTTTTCTTGGCAGCGTACATTCTCTCTTCACCTCTCCAGTGGCTGGATTTTGACAGTAATGAGAACTTACCTTTTGCCAGAGAAGGATTATTGAATTATACGCTTGGATGTCACGCACTCAGACATGCAGCGATTGAGTTCTGGAGCTTGAGCACATTAAAATGTCATAAAACCAGTGTCTCAGATTATCTGCAAATAGCAAAAATGCCGTCTGTTGAAAGAGGTCCAATACATTACACATATACACATGCATACATAATCATAACATTGATAGATATATTACACACACTTCATGGCTAAAGTTCACACCCCCAGACAAAAGCATGTCTGGCAATGATCAAGCAGGCCAGGCTGTTGAAGTGTACTTTGCATCTCTGCTTTCGCCAGGTGTCTTTTAATGGCTGGCTAATTTAGTGTGGCCTATCCCACATCACTGTTCATCATCATTAATAACAGGTAGACCTGGCACATCAAACACCTCAAAATTCTCAAATAGTTCTGTCCAAGTTGGCGACAAACGAGGTGCAGGAGGCAGTTGAAACTCACTTATGCTCTATGTTGAGTTCAGTTTAGACGGTTCACATCTAAACTTTATTTAATTTGTATACAGATATTTATATTGCATGTGAATGTCATAAAAACTTTTTAATCAAATATACATGAAATATTGAAGAACAGGTTAAGCGAAAATGGAATTGAATATGTAATATAGTGTATATATTTAGCAAAATCCTTATCTCTAGACAACGTTAGGGTAGGCAATTTCGGAGAGGCTAGCAATAGCAAGCTAGCTTTTAAAGCATAAGACTCCATTTAATGAAATTTTTCAATTGAAATGTATTTGTTTAGTGCTTTTTATGACACAAATCGTAGCAAAGCAACTTTACAGAAAATTAAGTTTCTATAATATGTTTAGTAGTAGCTTATCAGTGGTGACTGTCAGTTAATGTGCATATGGCAGAAATGAATGGGAAAAAATCCATTAAAAACGTAATCAAACAGACGATGAACACTATTAACAGAAATTATTATATGTTGCAATTGAACATATAGTAAAATTTGGTAGTTCGGTATGTTGTTTCAGGTTTGGCATCATCTGAGGTCCTCTGAGGGGTTGGCATCGTCTCTTCTCAGGTGTTCTGGATCCAGACTGAAGCTTGTGTAAATCCTAGTTTACACAAACAGAGAAACAAAAGGAGACATACAGTATTGTTCAAAATAATAGCAGTACAATGTGACTAACCAGAATAATCAAGGTTTTTAGTATATTTTTTATTGTTACGTGGCAAACAAGTTACCAGTAGGTTCAGTAGATTGTCAGAAAACAAACAAGACCCAGCATTCATGATATGCACGCTCTTAAGGCTGTGCAATTGGGCAATTAGTTGAAAGGGGTGTGTTCAAAAAAATAGCAGTGTCTACCTTTGACTGTACAAACTCAAAACTATTTTGTACAAACATTTTTTTTTTCTGGGATTTAGCAATCCTGTGAATCACTAAACTAATATTTAGTTGTATGACCACAGTTTTTTAAAACTGCTTAACATCTGTGTGGCATGGAGTCAACCAACTTGTGGCACCTCTCAGCTGTTATTCCACTCCATGATTCTTTAACAACATTCCACAATTCATTCACATTTCTTGGTTTTGCTTCAGAAACAGCATTTTTGATATCACCCCACAAGTTCTCAATTGGATTAAGGTCTGGAGATTGGGCTGGCCACTCCATAACATTAATTTTGTTGGTTTGGAACCAAGACTTTGCCCGTTTCCTAGTGTGTTTTGGGTCATTGTCTTGTTGAAACAACCATTTCAAGGGCATGTCCTCTTCAGCATAGGGCAACATGACCTCTTCAAGTATTTTAACATATGCAAACTGATCCATGATCCCTGGTATGCGATAAATAGGCCCAACACCATAGTAGGAGAAACATGCCCATATCATGATGCTTGCACCTCCATGCTTCACTGTCTTCACTGTGTACTGTGGCTTGAATTCAGAGTTTGGGGGTCGTCTCACAAACTGCCTGTGGCCCTTGGACCCAAAAAGAACAATTTTACTCTCATCAGTCCACAAAATGTTCCTCCATTTCTCTTTAGGCCAGTTGATGTGTTCTTTGGCAAATTGTAACCTCTTCTGCACATGCCTTTTTTTTAACAGAGGGACTTTGCGGGGGATTCTTGAAAATAGATTAGCTTCACACAGACGTCTTCTAACTGTCACAGTACTTACAGGTAACTCCAGACTGTCTTTGATCATCCTGGAGGTGATCATTGGCTGAGCCTTTGTCATTCTGGTTATTCTTCTATCCATTTTGATGGTTGTCTTCCGTTTTCTTCCACGTCTCTCTGGTTTTGCTCTCCATTTTAAGGCATTGGAGATCATTTTAGCTGAACAGCCTATCATTTTTTGCACCTCTTTATAGGTTTTCCCCTCTCTAATCAACTTTTTAATCAAAGTACGCTGTTCTTCTGAACAATGTCTTGAACGACCCATTTTCCTCAGCTTTCAAATGCATATTCAACAAGTGTTGGCTTCATCCTTAAATAGGGGCCACCTGATTCACACCGGTTTCTTAACAAAATTGATGACCTCAGTGATTGAATGCCACACTGCTATTTTTTTGAACACACCCCTTTCAACTAATTCAACTAATTGCCCAATTTCACAGCCTTAAGAGCGTGCATATCATGAATGCTGGGTCTCATTTGTTTTCTGAGAATCTACTGAACCTACTGGTAACTTGTTTGCCACGTGGCAATAAAAAAATATACGAAAAACCTTGATTATTCTGGTTAGTCACATTGTACTGCTATTATTTTGAACAATACTGTACTTAGCTTAGCTGCTGTGCCAACCAAGCAACATTTACTTGTTTAACCCAATCTAAAGAATGATCATGTGCATTTGATCAGATATAACTGCAGTACAAGATTATGAGATGCATTATTTGAATTCTTTACCAAGGAGATGTGTCTTTAATCTAGATTTAAACAGAGAGAGTTTTGCCCCTTTCACACTGCACGTTGAACCTGGAAAATTGCCAGAATATTGCCAGATTGCCTTTTGTGTGAACGCAAACACGTACTATTTTGTAACTCCATCCTCCCTGCAAATCATTCTCCAATACCATGTCTCCTACAAAACATATGAACGTGCACAGGCAGACCAGAGGCTAACCAGTGAAGCAATTAGAGACAGCGGTGGTGGAGGGTTGAATACAATGCCAGATTGTCATATTACCTCGTGTCTTATTCACCAGTGAGAAAATTTTACAGCACAAATCACATAATATTACAATTATAATGCCTTCCATTCTCTCTCAGTCTGTAATAGCATATGGAATGTGCTGTATCATGTCTGTGAGAAAAGGGTATTCAGAGGTACTCAAATACATACGTTGACAGGCAGGAAGGAAAGCCCTCGGACCAAGGGATATGATTGGATTAACATTTTATGGTCCTACGCCGACTATATAAATACATATAATTATGTTTAGACCACTTTACTTAGTGGGGATGCTATGGGGATGTAAAGAGACTTTCAACCAGCATAACAAAAAAATATATTTTTAGCCAAATCAACTACTCTGCCTTTAAACATCATAATTAACAAATCACCTACTTAACACCCACATACCAGGTCTACAATGACAGCCCCTCATTTGCATCTGCTGTCTGGACTGAATAGTTTGCATCCATGATAGTCACAATGACGCCACGGTGATCCTCCCATATTCTTTAACGGTGGCATGTATATGCCTGAGGGCAGGTTGTTGTGCATTTGAAGCATGCCTTTAATCAATAAGTCCCAGCACGGAGGTCGTCAGCACCACTCTGCAGTTCCTCAAGAGTCCTGTCCCTGAGGCACCATCAACTCGCATGTTACCAGTCATGATGCAGGAGACACAGAGCGACTAGCCAACAAAGACACTGCTCAGGGCACTTAAACACAACCAGGTGCACTTTAAAGGTGAATGAGAGATACTACAGGAGACACTTCTTCCCATGCAGAAAGATTTGTACGTTGGAGGGTTTCAGTCAGTGGCAGTTTCCACTTAATCTGTACCTACATGGCTGTTTTCACGCATTTGTCTTCTTATGGTTCTTTTGTCTTATTTGTATTAATGCAAATCAGTTGCATATAGGTAAATCTAACTACTTCTTAAGAGCATTGTATATGGAAATTAGAGCTGCTAATTATATAAAATGATTTTACTATTCATGAAAGAGCTTTGGGTAACACTTTGTTTTAAGGTGTCCTTATTGCATGTTACATGTACTTACTATTATAATTGCAATTAATTATGCATAATTACATGCAAGTAACCCTAAGTCAGTCCCAAATCCTAATCCTAACCATATAGTAAGTACACGTAGTTAATTAATATTACTCAGTACTTATATGTATAATTAAACTGGTAGCACTTTATTTTACGGTCCTGTTCCTCATGTACATACTATGTACTTATTTTGGTAATTACAATAACTATGTAATAACTAGGTACTAACCCTGAACCTACCCCTAAACCTAACCCTACCCACATTGTGTTACCAGAACTTTCTTAGATAAATACACTGTAAGTACACTATAAGTACATGTTAGTACACAAACTGTAAAATAAAGTGTAACCATTAAACTGTAGCAAGGACACCTTGAAATAAAGTGTAACCGAGCTTTGCACAAGCTAAAAACAACAACAATAAGAATGATCTCTGCAATATCATACAGGATAAATAAGTAAGTATTTTGGTAGCACTTTATTTTACAGTCCTGTTCCCTATGTACATACTATGTAGTTATTATAGTAATTACAATAACTATGTAATAACTAGGTACTAACCCTGAACCTACCCCTAAACCTAACCCTACCCCATGTAGTTACCTTGTATTACCAGAACTTTCTTAGATAAATACACTGTAAGTACACTATAAGTACATGTTAGTACATGTACTGTAAAATAAAGTGCAACCAGTATTTTTGCATGTCCTTGTTCATTAGTGTTGGGCTTAATTAAAGAAACACTGTTACTAAAACTACAGTGCGAAATAGAACAGTGTGCAACAGAATGAATGACTCTTATGAGTCAGTTCTTTATTCTTTTAAGTCTATCAACGTGATGAAATTTAAGTTGAGTAGAGTTGAGTCAATTCTTTGTAGTGTCAAACACAGGCAGCACAACCAGTGTAGTCTGAAGCCTGAACTAATGACTCTTATGAGTCGGTTCTTTTAATTGAATGAAAGTGTGAAAGATGAGTTTAGTCAGTGGTATTTTATAAAAAAATAATTTGAAATATATTGTGGCATTGTTTGTTTGATTTAGTTTTATACATTTTTCTTTAACTTGTTTAGTATTGTTATTTAATATGTTAACAGCAGAATTGTTAAATTCTTTACAATCCCCATTTCTGTTTCACATGCAAACATCACTTCACAATGCTAGGGTGTTCTAGACAGGTCATTGCTAGGTAGATGCTTTCATTGCCAAAAGAACCCACTTACAAGTCTCCTAGATGTGGCATACATTTATTGGATTTTCAACCATTTTCTTTAAAGAGTTTTGATATGCTTGATTTGAAGTGTCATTTGCATCTGTAGCATAAACGGTGTGAGACAAGTCGTGCACTGAAGATAAATACATAGGTGGAAAGTTTAGAATAAACCCCTAATGTCAAGTATAAGCAAAAGTAATAGATGTCGCCTTTAATTTGAGGCACTAACTAAAATTTGCATAACAGGTGTGAATTTGTTCTTTCATGACTGATTTTGATTGCTTATCTGTCTGTAGCAGCCTGCTGTGTGTTTGAGAGGCAGGTAGCACTCTTATCATAACCTCTGGCCTGTGCCCCCAGCATGCCATCTCAGCTTACAGGAAGCAGTGAAGTCGGGGGTCGTCAGAGAATGAGAGGCCAAAGGTCTTATTTAGAAACTGACACCACGAAATGAGGTGCAGAGACCCAAAATGTTTGCCAACCAGTTAGCCAGATTGCACTTCCATAGTCTACAATGGATAGATTTCAAAATTCTTGAGGTGGAGTTGGTTTTGTTTCTCTGTAGGTGTCTGATATTGATTTGCTTGTTACGATCAGCCTGGTTTTTCTGCATTAGGTTTATACATTCAGCTGGATAGAAGCTGAAGAGTGAAGGAGGGAGGCCAGCCAGACTGTAAGAATGATTGTTGTGGTCAGGCGCACAGATGTGCACGCTCACAGAGTCACAGCCATAACACTCATACACACGCACAGAAACCATTTATAAACAAACAATCACATACGCAGCTCAGGGCGTATGCTTTTATGTCGCTTATGATCAAAGCAATTATGGCAGTTTAAATGAAGTGCCACATATTTAAGGAGATTCAGATATGTATACAACTACAATTAGAAAATCGTCAGAATACAATAAATCTTCACACATAAACAAAGCTTCGATTTTAACGCAACACATGCAGGAGTTAGAATGAGGGTAGAAGTCACATTTCGATAGGAATTTATGCTATAAAATGTCTTGACAGCATGTCCACATTCATCTCTGGTCTTATGTGGACTTTCTCAGCAGATGTCAGCCTCCAAAGATGCCATAAATATGTCCTGAAGCTGTTGAAACCGGGTTAATATTTATTTGGCTGGATTTAGATGACATAAATTCAGCATTTGCCTTAAGCAGCCAATAAACCAAGACGACTGAAGAGCTTTAGACACAGCAATAAACATCTTTAAGGAGGACCACATGAGATACTACTTTTATTTTATTTTATTTTATTTGTCTGATTTATTCAGTAAATCATTCTAGAGAACCTGAATCCAAAGTTTGTCTTGTGAGTAGATCAGGAGGATGATTGGACTTCTTACTGCATGAAAAAAAAAAAAAAAGCTTCAGCAAAAGATCCTCTGACCCTCAAAACTTTACGATGACCTTTCTTTAACATTATGAGAGTTGCCAGAAAATGGTCTAGAATTAATAGAACAGGTACAGTGAGTGTCCAGCCCCCCTTAATGTGATTTGTATTTAGAGTACATTTCCTAGTAACTTCCATATGCAGGCTTATAGGGAGTTCCGCCCAGAAATGAAGATCTGTCATCATGTCATTCCCAACCAGTATGGCTTGCTTTATTCTATTTAACACCAAATGAGATAAAGCGAAAGTGAATTTTTTTTTTTTTTACCATAAATCTGTTTTGTCTAAATTGTCAACCAATATTAGATATTTAATTGTGTTTTGTTGTCATTGTCATCTAATGCTCATATCATGCTAGTCTTTAAAAATGCTAAGAATAACAGTTAAATGTAATCTTTAGCAAATATAAAAATATAAAAAATATAAAACATCTGTTTTTATACATTATAATATTATTCCTTCACTTGTAGCATTTCAAATGGGTGATTTACAGTACTGTGCAAAAGTCTTAGGCCACTAGTATTTTCAACAGTATTTCAGTAATTTTTTTCTATTCAGTTAATTATATCGTTTGCTGTAGTGTGTCAGACTCAGTAGTAAATATCAATTTACATTTCAAACATTATTTTTGCCATTAATTGTAATAATCCAGCGAGATTTTTTTATTTGCATGAAGAAACAAAACAAACTGAGACAGACTGAATCCAGAAGAACTATGGCAATGTCTCCAAGACACTTCAAGAAACCTACCTGAAAAACAATGTGCAAGTGCACCTAGGACAAAAGCCTTTTTAAATGCATTTGTTGTCACACCAAATGTTGATTTAGTTAATTAATAAAAGTGAAAGTGAAAGTGACGTGACATTCAGCCAAGTATGGTGACCCATACTCAGAATTCCTGCTCTGCATTCCCATCCGAAGTGCACACACAGAGCAGTGAACACACACCCGGAGCAGTGGGCAGCCATTTATGTTGCGGTGCCCAGGGAGCAGTTGGGGGTTCAATGCCTTGCTCAAGGGCACCCAAGTCGTGGTATTGAAGGTGGAGAGAGAACTGTACATGCACTCCCCCCACCCACAATTCCTGCTGGCCCGAGACTCGAACTCATAACCTTTCGATTGGGAGTCCGACTCTCTAACCATTAGGCCACGACTTCCCACAATTCCCACAATTCCCACAATTAAAATACTGTAAGTACTGTAGCTTTGCAGGTTTCTTGAAGTGTCTTGAAGACATTGCCATAGTCATAAAAATAATATGAAAATAATTATCACCTATCAGTGTCACCATAAACTTATATCAGTGCATCCCTATTCTGCTGCAGACTTGTTTTGCAAAAAAGAAAAAAAAAAAAATTGTATAATATACTGCTAAAATTACACAATAATCACTCAAAATTGTTAGTTATGTGCAGTATTGTGTATAAGCAGCACTAGCCACACATCGCTGAAGCATGAATATGTTGTACAGCCTGTAACCATACTACAATTGAGACACATCCTCTTGTTGCTAACTGCTTTATTACTAGCTAATTCTTGTAAATTGGTCTTAAGTGTGGCATCAGTTCAGTTCCTCTTGAAGAATATCTCCCAGAGGTGAGTGAGAGAAAAAAATCCAGCCTCAGTAAACTCCACACATCTGGAACACCATAAAACTATGCCAAAATATTAGCACAGTACACTCTGCTGTTTTGCCTGCCATCCCTTTTCCCCAAGAAAATAATTGGTCTGTCCTCATCAGTCATTTTTAGGATGCCATGTTTGACTGAGTCCTGCTGTTTGAATGGTGTTAACTGAGACACATCAGCCTGTTCCTGACTCTGATATAAATCAGAGCCCCCAGCACAGGTTACACAGTTACACACAGCAATGGGTCAATAAACATCTCCATTGCTCAGAGCTCTTATCAACCTCTCTGTATCTCTGTGGGTTGTAGGACCTCTTGAGAGCATGAGGCTCCTTCTACACGCAGCAATCTAACAAATGTCAAGAATGCTTTTGACAGTGTTTGCTTCAAAGGTGTTTATCTGACAGACAACTGCTCTTTTTAACACTGTAGCTTTGTCCGCAGGCAAGTCAACACCAGCCATGCTCAGAGATCACACATGTCTCTCTATATAACAATGAACATAGTTTCTAAAGGCATTATGACCGTGATGAATAAGACTCCTTTGAATTTACATTTGTATGTTATGTGCACTCACATGTTGCTCTCTCAAGTTTACATTACCTGACTTGGTATGTACATGTGCAACTGTAGGTTGCTTTATAATCAAGCCATGCATTGTTATTTCCATGCAGGTGGGAGCTTGGTGGTGGCCGAGGAGTTGGATCAGAGCAATGCCTGCCATGCCATCAGTCACCAATACACCATGTCGCAGGAAACATTGGCAGGTGTGTATAAATGGGCAAATTCTTTGCTCGGACATTCATTGATTCAAGTACCCAGGAGATGCTCCATAATTACTTTGAAAAGCTGTCCTTTTTATTTTCCATCCACCTTTGCTTTGTTTGCTCAGGTGCTTGTATGGGTTGTGATGTCTCTGCTGCCCCTAGTGGCAGGAAGCAGGTCACGTTTTCAAGCAGAATACGAAGCTGCGGTAGGATTTGCTGGAATGGTGGAGCTGCCATTAGAGGCTTTTCCAGATACTGAGGAAGAGCTTGAGGAGGACAGTGACTCCCCATGGCATGGCTTGTTTGGTGAGTTGAATGTCTAGAAATTATTTCTTCAATGAATGAATCAACAATGAATTAAGGCCTTGAACAGGCTATAAACTTCTCTTTCTTTTTTTATTCATCCATTTCTGTCTCTCCCGCAGAGCCATCTGTGCTTTTCGAGGACAACCAACAACCAGCGAGATGGGAACGATCCCCCCGCTCCCCAGACACTTCTGACATACAGACCAAAGGTGCACGCAAGAAAAAGAAGAAAAAAGAGAGGGAGGAAAAGAAAAAGAAAGAGAAGAGCAGCAGGGGACGCCACAGCAGTCGGGACTGCCACTTAGAGAAACGTGAGATGCGTGTACGGGACCTGGGCATGGGTTTCGACTCAGACGAAATTGTCCTTTTCAAGTTCTGCGTCGGCTCCTGCCAGAGGTCTCGTGGGAACTATGACTTGGCTCTGCGTGCTCTACTTGCCAATGGCAGTCTGCCCAAGCGCACCGCCAGGAAGGTAAGCGCACACCCTTGCTGCCGTCCCATGAGCTATGAACCCGTCTCTTTCATGGACGCTACCACAACCTGGAGAACCATCAAGTCCCTCTCTGCAGCAGACTGTGAGTGCGTGGGATGAGCTGACCTGAAAGAGCAGGGAGAGCGTGACATGAAGAAAAGGTTCAACGGTCAAAGAGAGGAAAAGAGGAATCAGGAAGCCTCCTGGGCCATGGCTACAGAACGAGGTTGGCCATGGTAAAGCTCTGTGAGGGAATATGGTTTGGTTGTGAGTGGTTCACAACAACAGCAAATGCATACAAACTTACAGTACATCACACCAAACCTCGACAGAAAAGCTTGAATGAGGTTAGAATACGATTCGACCAAGTCAGAAACGACGAGAGACTCTTTGGACTCAAAATGGAGAGAGTTCAAGGATGGAAGAACAGCAACTTTGGATCATACATCTGAATGGCTCTATAAACAAAAACTACATGTTATAACTCGACAAGCATTTGCTTACCAAGAATTTCAACAGACTTGAATACAGCACGAAACCCTGTTTAATTTGTCAGATTCATTTGTTGATCCTGGATGTCAATGCCCATATTCTTGGCCTTCAGTATGGCATGTAATATTTCAGCCAGATTAGCAACTGTGGATCATTCATTATTAACAGCACATTATTGTTGTAATTACAATGTAATAGCACAAACATATGTGGAGTATTATTAAAAGCTTAGCCCAATAGGAAACACACAGACCTGTTAATATTAACCTTTCAGCAGGAAGCACTGAAGGTTGATTGTGTTTTTCATTTCTCAGGGTTTTTACAGGAATTATATGAACTATCTTAATTTTCTTCAAAATCCTTTTTAATACCATAAATAAAATAAAAGGTATCAAAGAGTTAATTTTCCACGCGGACAGTTTTTCATATAGTTATGGGACTTCTCCACTGCATGGTAGGACCCGGTATGGTTCACTTTTGGGGGTTTTCCACTGGGTACAGTACCTGGTACTTTTTTTTTTAGTTCCACCTCGGTTGATGTTCCAAGTAAATAGTTCCATCACCAAACGGGACTTCTAAACTCTGCTGATCACTGATTGGCCCGGAGAAATTCATCACTGCCTGTGAACATTGAACATTGAACTTGTGACACAAACACACAGAACCATTAAATTTAAATCTGCACAGCCAAGCGAAGGATCAAACCCAACTGTTTTGAAAGAGCGCACTCTTTTCTTTTTTTTTTTTCTTTTTTACAACCAAAAAGTGGGTGTTTTGTTGTCTGCTAAGGACGTTCCTCTTGTTGATAGCAGACGAGCAGACCCAGTGAGATCTTGATTGGGCGACCCGGAAAGAAAAAGTTTTTCAGTGTTGTAAAAAACACTGTACTTTCCCCATTGTACTTATCAAAAAAAGAAAAAGAAAAAAAAAAAAGAATAGCATAATGTGATGTCTACCAGACTGTGCTTTAGCACGGTCATTAGCTTTCTCTTTTATCAACGGATGATGACCACAATGCATTTGCCGTTGTTGTTGTTGTTTTTTACTGTTACCAAATGGATGCCATGCATCCCTCAACATTTACTGTACACTTAACATATATCATATTTATTTTTTTCATTTAAGTTATTTATTTATTATCATGTCTACAAAAATGTCTTTGTTTTATATTTATTGTTTATGCCTTGGCCTGTGTTCTTTAATCCGTCATCTCACAAAGAACCAGAATGGAAAACAACAAGGCTTTGAAGAAGGTCAGCTGCAAAATATCACAGTTGCAGAAAACAACTGAGCTATTTAACCTAAATGTTTTCACGAAGTAAGACGGAATTGTAGATAACTTTGTCATTATCTGACAAGTGATTTCATTGGGTGCTTTTCTGAGTCTTCCAAGAGTTATAAAACCTTCAGAGCACTGACTGGGAAATCTCAGATTCAATTTATGAAAAGGAAATGAAAATAGTTTTCTTCCAAAACACTAAGAATGAGGGGGAGATGGATTGTGTTCTGGCTAGTCCGTCTGCCCAGTCTGCTGACCTTAAGAGTCCTAATGTTACATCTACAAATATTCTTTTAAAAAGCTGACAACAACAAATTGCTTCGCTTCAGTATTTAACTTGTTTTATTTATCAGTTATAATTGTTGTTGATAGCAAAGTTACTCTTTAATTTTGTACTTTATATTTTCTGAATAAAGCTGTTTATACATAATACAAATTAAGATTCTTGTCATTTGGTGGCTCGTATATCATCTTTCAAACTCTTTCAAGAGGTTAAAAAGGTTTGAGTTCGGGGTATATATAATGCAATGATACTTTAGCAATGCTGCTACTAATGATAAAGGATAACTAAATGTGCTTTAAACACCTTTTAATCTTCAAAAAGTTTATCTGCACCACAGTGCTTTTGCCTCCATTGACCTCTTGTCTCAGTTCAGCTAATGGCAATCATCAGGTAGTCAGGTAGACTGCTTGGAGACATGTATCTACATTATAGCACCATTAGGCCCTAGGTGAACCTCTCATCTGCTAAAGTGCAAAGAACATTTCCATCTGTTGTCAGGCTGCTATTGAATGTATCCCTCACAGACCAGCCTGGCTGTAGCTCAAGGGGCTCTATGCGGTGAATCTGCACCTCTCACACTGCGGGTGAACTTAATTAACGGGAACTCGGAGAGTTAAGGTATAACTGCAGTACTAGTACCAAATGAACGCAACAATGTGATCACAGTGGGTTAGTACTCTTCAGGGATTCTGTAGTTGAAAGTTTAGTTCAAGTCAGAAAAAAATATTATTAAATATTTATTATTTATTATTATATATTAAATTATAAATACATACTACTTTCTTAAATGCAACACTGTAGATATTTTCCATACTGTCTCAGCTGCATGTTAACAATTAAGGATGTTTGCAAGCTATATTGTCAAATGGGCAAAACAAACTTGAATTTGTATTTTGCTGAACAAAAAAAAAGTTATTTGTAATTAAATACTTTTTTCGAGAGACTTAATATACTTATGTAATTTTGTTCTCAGATAATAATTTTCTTTCTAAGAATACATTTTTTTTTACCTGTGTTAATAGTATACTGTCAACTATAGCCTAACTATACTGTCAACTATACTGCTTAGAATTAAGGGCAAAAAGTTCTATCTTGGTCTCATCAGACCAGAGTCCTTCAGGTGTCTTTTAAAAAACTCACTGAGTAGAGCCTTCCGACGGGCCACTCTGCCATTATGCCCCGACTGGTGGAGGGCTGCAGTGATGGTTGACTTTCTACAACTTTCTCCCACCTTTCGACTGCATCTCTGGAGCTCAGCTACAGTGATCTTTGGGTTCTTCTTTACCTCTCTCACCAAGGGTCTTCTCACCCTATAGCTCAGTTTGGCCGGACGACCAGCTCTAGGAAGGGTTCTGGTCATCCCAAATGTCTTCCATTTAAGGATTATGGAGGCCACTCTGCTCTTAGAAACCTTAAGTGCAGCAAATTTTTTTTGTAACCTTGGCCAGATCTGTGCCTTGCCACAATTCTGTCTCTGAGCTGTTCAGGCAGTTCCTTTGACCTCATGATTCTCATTTGCTCTGACATGCACTGTGAACTGTAAGGTCTTATATAGACAGGTGTGTGGCTTTCCTAATTGAGTCCAATCAGTATAATCAAACACAGCTGGAGTCAAATGAAGGAGTAGAACCATCTCAAAGATGATCAGAAAAATGGACAGCAATATATGAAGTTAAATAAATGAGTGTCACAGCAAAGGGCCTGAATACTTAAGACCATGTGATATTTCAGTTTTCTTTTTTATTAAATCTGCAAAAATGTCAACAATTCTGTGTTTTTCTGTCAATATGGGGTGCTGTGTGTCCATTAATGAGGAAAAGAAATTAACTTAAATTATTTTAGCAAATGGCTGCAATATAACAAAGAGTGAAAAATGTAAGGGAGTCTGAATACTTTCAGTACTCACTGTAGATTCGCATGAAACTTTTGACATGCTGATAAAGAAATAACAAAGGAGTGATAAAAACATAAAAAAATAAGTGTAGACATTCTTGGTTGTATTCAAATAAGCACAGTCAGTTGTTTCATAAGTTAACATAAGAAATTAGAAGAAATATGGATCAATATATTAGATCTATTGTCTAGTGTTAGGGTTAAAGAATTTGTTGTTAATAAGTTGTTCAAGGAGGAAAGCTTCTCTTTCTCTGAAGTTTATATCTAACTTCAGTATTGTTAAATGTATTTGCAGTCTCTTCAAATGATTGCTTGTAACTATTGTTTGTATTTTTGTATGTTGAAATGACAAATTACTTGTATTTTAATTAAATACATTTAACACCAGTATTTTGTATTTTAAATTAAATATATTAGATGAGACAGTTTGTCATTTGTAACAAAATACTTTATGATGTATTTGTGCCCAGCTCTGCAAGTTGTTTTAAACCTATATGATTTTACTCTGTGGAAAAACAAATTGAGAGGTTTTAAGAAATCTGAGTAGTAAACTGATTAAGTAAATATCTTGGCTGTTACATATAATGAAAGTGAATTGCCTGAAGCTCCAAAATGACACTAATGCATCATAAAAGGGATTAATATCTCACAGTATATCCCAAATCCTCTTATAACCTATTATAAAACGTTTATAAAATATTTCACTTTATAAAAGTTGAGACTCGTCCACGCACTCCTAAAACACCTCATTTAAACACGCCCCCACATGTCTATGTTACTGTGTGGGAAGATTTTCATAACACCGAAAGATGCCATAACTTTGATTCTCGTTGTAGTATTTTTGCTGCCACCGCCATGTCGTGGAGATGCTGTGTGTTTCATTGTGAAAGTGAAAATACTTTGTTTGGCCTTTCAAATGAGGACACAACTAGAAATCAGTGGTTAAGTTGTATTTACAACATTTTTCCAGAACAGTTCAAACCAAGTATTTGTGTTTGTGCAGCACAGTTTACAGAGGACTGTTTCCTAGCCTACAATGTGTCTGTGCACAGGCTTTTTCCATAAAGTGGGTCAATTCCAACTTTGCAAGGGCAGTATGCCGTTTCTGACTCACATTCTGTAAGTATACTTAAAGAATTTGCCACTGATGATGCGAATGTGAGTTGAGCAAGGCTGGATCTCATTTCTAGTCATACTTGATCTTAGTGCTGCGTTCGACACCATAGATCATGACATACTAATAGATCGATTACAAAACTATACAGGTATTCAAGGGCAGGCTCTAAGATGGTTTAGGTCCTACCTGTCCGATCACTACCATTTTGTTTATTTAAATGGGGAGTCATCTCATTTATCATCAGTAAAATATGGAGTGCCACAAGAATCCATCCTAGGGCCCCTTCTATTTTCAATATACATGTTGCTCCTTGGTAATATTATTAGAAAATACGGAATTAGCTTCCACTGTTTCCACATTTTCCATTTATGACCACTAGACTGGACTATTGTAATGCACTTCTAGGTGGTTGTCCTGCTCCTTCAATAAACAAGCTACATGTAGTCCAAAATGCAGCAGCTAGACTCCTTACAAGGTCAAGAAAATATGATCATATTACCCCAATTTTACAGTCTCTGCACTGGCTACCTATTAAGTTCCGTATCAGTTACAAATTAGCTCCTGCGTACCTAACTAGCCTTCTACCACGTTACAATATAAGCTCTCTAAGTTCACAAAAAGCTGGACTTTTGGTAGTTCCTAGGATAGCAAAGTCCACTAAAGGAGGTAGAGCTTTTTCACATTTGGCCCCATACTCTGGAATAGCCTTCCTGATAATGTTCAGGGTTCAGACACACTCTCTGTTTAAATCTAGATTAAAAACGCATCTCTTTCGCCAAGCATTCGAATAATGTATGTCTTAAATTGTGAGTGTAGTTGTATCTGATCAAATGTGCATTCTTATTCTTTAGCTTGGGTTAAACTAATTAATTTTACTTTGTTGGATCAGCAGCTATGCTAATGATGTCTCTATTTTGTTTCTATGTTTTGCCACGGGATTTATATCCCGTGGTAACTAGGATTTACACAAGCTCCAGTCTGGATCCAGAACACCTGAAAAGAGATGATGCTGACCCTCAGAGGACTCCAGATGATGCTGAACCTGAATCAACAAACAGAACTAACAAATATTGCTACAAGTGTGACTGCATCATATAATAACTGCTGTTAATAATGTTCATCGTCTGGCTGACTACGTCTTGTATTAATTTTTCTAAAAATCCTGTCATACGTTCACAAACTGACAGTCACCACTTATAAGCTACTAAATATTGTAGAAACATAATTTTCTGTAAAGTTGCTTTGTAACGATTTGTATTGTAAAAAGCGCTATACAAATCAACTTGAATTGAATTGAATTGAGCAGTGTAGGGTAGCTCTTGTTTATCATTTCTCAGATCACAATTGCAGATATTGTTTTATGTTTACACAGTGTGATATGCAACACAACACGTAAAAAGACAGTATAAATCATTATAATCAGTAATTATGTCCCCACTGGACATAACACTCACTCACTCTTTTGTAATAGGTTTTATTGTTTTTTTGTTGATGCGACAGGAGACGGCATCACAGTATGGTAAGCGGAGTAGTATTTCTGGCACACGCTTGAGGTATTCAGCCAATCACAATGCACTTGATAGTTGGCCAATCAGTATACACCTCACAACAGGTACAGTACAGTATGTACAGTATGTGGAAAATAATATGTTTTTTAACCTTAAACGCATAAATAAATTGCATTACACCAAATACACAACATATTGTTCTTTTTAGCAACGTCATATGACCCCTTTAAATAAAGAGGAACTTTGCCAATACTTATAACTGATTTATAACATTTAAAATACTGAAGCAAAGCAATTTATTGTTATCTTATCAAAATCTTTTTAAAACAATATTCATAGATATCTTTTCGGATCAGCTTTTAATATTAATTCCAAATCTTTTGGAAACGTGTAGCCAATATTTTGTTCAAAATTTCCTGAGCAGGTAATGTAAAATGTAAATAATTTAGTCATTTTAGTCAACATTTAAGTAAAAAAAAAAAAAAACAACAACTGCTGGTCAGTATAAGATATAACAGTGCTGTGTGTCTATATTCAAACAAACTGCACCACAGGCTTTGATGGTAGATTAACTACAATTAAACAAGACTAGGGCCTATATGCTCTACATATGTTTTTTTTTTTTTATCTTTCTCTCTCTCTCTCTCTGCTATAGTCACACATTTAGAATTCAGTGATAGTCAATGTCTGTTTTGATATGCAGATTGTTTGTGTCATCGTGATTGACATCTCTGGTGTAGTCTTCGGTGTAATTTTTTCCTTATGTGATACTGACAGTAAATCAGTTATTGAAAAAAAACTTCCTCAAAAGTAGATTATTATTCACAAAGCATAAATGAGAAAAAAAACAAACAAACAAACAGATTATTATGTACTGAAGGCATAGACTCTCCGAAAATGAAAGTTCTGTCATCATTTACTCACCTCCGTGTCATTAGACTTTTTTTCCTTTGGCAAGAGAACAAAAAACTGAAAGTGAAAGTGAGTCCAAGGCCTCAATTTTTGTGCTAACGAACTGGGATTGATGTGATTTGTGAGGTACTGTCCTTCAAAATCGTTGTGGTAATTTCACACACCTCTTAACTGGCCACACTGTTACAAGGGAATCAATGAACAGTGGCACAAAAATATCAAGATAAATTAGATTTACACTGCCACCTGCTGGCAAATGGCACAACTTCACTGCAAAGCAAACTCTAAAGTGAAGTGTAATTTTTTGATGCTGTCTCCTATCACGATGGTTATCATGGTCCAGTTAGTCCCTGCTGGGAGATGTTGTAGCAACACCATCTTTTTCTTTAACAGCCATGTAAAGACAGGAATGTAAAATGCTTATTATACAATTTAAAGTATTGTAAAGTACATAAGTATTGTATGTTTGCACAGTGCTGCATTTTAATTGTTGTTGTATGGACTAAATAAACGTTTTTGACCAGTGCCATTTTATTTTCCCTCTTAAACCAAGGTTATGCAACTTATTCCACTTTGCATTGAGAAGACTATTAAAAATGTTTAATTAAAAGGCTCTTCTCTTATTTTTATTTTGTCTGGTTACTTCTATTTTTTAATACTTAAATAAAGTTATACTATTATTATTATTGTTTCTTTTTTCACTCTTCACCTTTAAATATCGCAAATTGTCTTGAATGTATTCAGGTTCATCTGGAATTGTCCAAAATGATTGTGATTAATGGCTTTGAAATGTAAACACCATAAGAATGTTAATACATTAAAATGGTATTAAATACAATATTATTTAAGATGAGTTCCTTCAGAAATATCATTGTTGCTAGTCACTAATTTAGATGAATCAGAGTATTAGGATATTAAAATGTGTGTGTATATATCTTTTGTGTATATAATGCACCAACACTTAGGTATGATTGAGTCATCATCATGAATTGTTAGTGTTTGTTGGTCAGTTGTACTCTTACATATAATGAAAATAAATAGCACCTTTAATAAATTATTCAAAGTTTTACAAGTCACACAGTCAAGTACAACCCAGCATGCAACATGACACAGCACGGTAGAAAAAAGCAACTTATCCATAACCACACATTAAACAAAACAGAGACATACAAGTGCCTCCTAAAATTGGATCTTTCCAGATCAAAATTAAGCAAATTCACACAATTATTTGTGAATGTAAACTAACACAGACGAACACATTTTTTTTTTTTTTTTCTCTCACAGTGCTTTACAGAATAAATCTAGATTGGCATCTAGGTCACTGTCTCAAGCACTTTTCGGATTCACATGAACTCGGTGTACTGAATGTGCAAGTTACTATTTCAGCTTTATTTTCTAATATTTGAGCAGCTGGTAGTGCTATTACAGACTTGGGGAGGAGTTTGGGGCTTGATTCTCCTTCGTCTTCATCAAACCTCATGACACAGCTCTGCTCAACGCTGAAAGGATGAAACTCAGCCAGAGCTGCATGAAAGTCCCATGCCTGGCGAAGGGTTAAGTCCACATAAGATTTAGTGTTCATGCTGGTCTGTTTACCCATGTCATTTCTACAAATGGCTGTGCGCAACGACGCGTAGCTTGTGCAATTGCTTTGAACAAGTGACTGAGGTGAGTGCTGACTGTCCATCCAACCCAAAACACGACTATGATCCCCTTTCCTCAGTCCGATAGTACGCTTGAGTCGCATACAGCCTTTGGTTATTAAGTTTTTCCTGCACAGAATGTACACCCACGGATCCAGGATAGGGTTGAAGGAGGCGAATCTAATGGCCAGGAGATCACTGCGATAGTCTGGACTTCTGCCTGATGAAATGTAAGCCGGATCATACAGTTGGTTGATGAAAATGCGGACCTGTTAAGATGAATTAAAAAAAGAAAAGAAAAAAATGTAAATTAATAAGGCAATTACAGTGAGAAAATATCACAACTCTAACATACTTTTCATGCACCTTCAGTACACGTTATTGTACACAACAGTTATTTATTCTTTACAATCATAATAATTTATTTTTAGTTATGCATATCAAATTTTCTTCATACTAATTATTTTTTTAATAACTTAATAGATCCAGACCTGAATGTCATTTCAAAATTAATAAAACATACAAATAAATAATAATCACCCACTTTCAACATCTGGTAAACAACACGAGTTCACCTGCTCAAATGAATTATTGATATTATTAAGTCTGATTTGGCTTGCTTGGAGACACTATTGGAGCTCTAACTAATGAACTAATGATGTCGAGACTAATGAAGTCAGTAATTAATTACTAGATATCAAATATATGGTGGTTTGTTGCCTAAATAATTGTCACAGTTGTGAAGAAGCACAAGCTGACTTGCAGGATTAGATGAACTAACTCCATTGGTATAGCGCTTATTCATAAAATAATAGCCTACTAACTACACAAGAAAAAAATAAAAATGAAACACTGTCCACTATAGGACTGAATAACTCACCACTAAAGGGATGGAGCATATAAGGAACACGATGGTCATGAAAATTAACAGCCAGAACATCTGAATCTCCGCTGCAGATGTTAGTTTGAATCTGCGCCTGGAGCCTGTGTGTCCGGATATCTCTGCCCTCACAGTGCGACTCATTTTACTCATCCCGACCAGTGAACGACACACGGCGAAATTACACAGGACGGTAATGGCGATTAACAGCACCATGAAACCACCGTATAGAAACGTGTAAGCGGCGCCGACGGAGTCCATGGCGCGCCAGTCCAAGAAGCACCAAGTTCCCGGAAAGTGTTTCGTGTGCTTTCCAAAACCAAAACTGGGCATGATGCACAGAACGATATTGGCCAGGTACGTCGCCATCAGCGCGAACCTAGCCATGGCCCGGTCCACATGCTGCTGAGAGTAGAAGTACGCGTGGTTTATGGCTAGATATCGCTCCACTGACATTGTGCACAGAATAGACATGCCCGCCGAACCGAAGAACAGCATGGAGAAGGAGAAGAAATGGCACAGAAGCGTTCCGCCCGGCCACCTGCCCGCGATGTATGTGGCGATTACCACCGGGCTGGTGAAACAGGTGCCCAACAGGTCCGTGACGGCCATCCCACACACCAGAGTGTAGAAGGTGGTCTCCTTCTGCTCTTTTTTTGAGATGCAAAGTACCACGATCGCCACGAGGTTTCCGAGGACCCCGACGCCAAACATAGTGGCAGAAATGATGAGCGAGCGATAGTCCAGACTCAGAGACGAGATGTTGGCGAAAGGCACGAGAACTTCTGACACATTCAAACCTACGTTCAGCAGTGAATCATTCATGTCTGATAGGTTGACAAGTACAATTGGTTCCACGAACTGAAAGTCGACTGTTCGCTTTTCCATAAAGAACAGACTCGTGGTTTACATCTTAAGTTTACTCGTAAATGTAATCCTTGACTGGACTCATAGGTGTCACTACTTTTATAGAAGCGCACATCTTCTCTTCCCACTGTGTGACGTCAGCGTTGAAGAGTGACGTCATTTGCAAATCCATGCAGCCAAATATAGCTAAGAGTAAATGCAGGTGTGTGACTTATAGCAAGTTCAGTTCAGTGAGGAATTGCAATAGATGTAAAGGTATTGCATGTTTAATTGTATTATTTTGCAGACCCATATCTTTCTCTGTTGCTCACTATGTCCAAATTAATAAAAGGCAAATAATAACAATAATGCTGTAATTTATTTCATGTGTATGGTGGCTTAATAACCAAACATACAGCTGAAGAGACAAATTATCCTATTTATTGTGATAAAGGTGTTCTTGGTCATCTTTAGATTATTTGGCCTTTGGAGATTGTATATATTATTATTATTTTTATTTATTTATTTTTGAGTGGACCACCCCTTTAAGGATCTGGATTCAGTTGCATAAACATGGGCATGTTAAGAAGGTGTCTTAAGAACTAGTCTGGCCATCTAGCAATTAGTTAGGGCTAATCATGCAGTCTTTTCAAATTCAAGATTTTATGTAACTGAATTGAATGACATGTCTTGAACTAGATGACTAACTTGTAAGTCTAAGCAGTTTATGTAACCAGACACTGTTTAGTTTATTTATTTAATTTTTTGCTGATCAGTCATATTAAAGAATATTTCTATTTTGATGTTAAAGAGCATTTCAAAGTTACTTAAAAAAAAAACATATCCTCATGTTTCTTTGTGATCATTTTAGTAGAAAAGATGATGAATCTTCTTTATCTTCTTTACCTTTATATATATATATATATATATATATATATATATATATATATATATATATATATATATATATATATATATATATATATATCACACTGCATATCCTGAGCTAATGTATAGGCAATAGAGAGGTATTGATCTGGGAAAACCCATCTAATCCATGTGGGAGTATTTAGTCACAGAGATGATTATAAATCTCTGCAGAAATCTATATGAAGCCATACTGCTGTACTTATAGGAGACAGCAGAGCCTTTCTCAACACAGGATCTCATTAAAGCTCTTCCTCTGACAACCACAAGTATCTGATAGCAGCCGTGAACCCAGCACTGGAGGTCATATTTTAAGATAATGAAAGAATTCATCATCCCGAGGGAGTTCAAGAGTGATGCTACTATGTGTAAGTAGATTCTGCCCTGATTCAGGCAGCAGTCATTGTTTGAATGGCCAGCACTGCCGGCAGGCATCTCACTCAGCCTTTCATATTTTCTTATAATAACCTTTCGGCCATAGACACCAGTGCTCACACGCACACATCACACACAAAAGAGAAGGTGTATACCCAACTCATATAGAGGTTGGCTGACTGTGTCTGTGTGTGTGTGTGTGGTGAGTAGGCTATTTATAAAGATATCTATTCTATGAGCAAACACATAAATGCCTATGGAGTATCATATATATATATATATATATATATATATATATATATATATATATATATATATATATATATATATATATATATATATGTGTGTGTGTGTGTGTGTGTGTGTGTGTGTGTATATATATATATATATATATATATATATATATATATATATATATATATATATATATATATATATATATATATATATATATATATATATATATATATATATGTATATATATGGACAGGTTTCATGTGTCTTAAAAAAGAATCAAACTAAATCTTTAAATTATTAAATAGTCCATGTCAAGTGAATAATTATCGCTCCTAATCATTTCAGTTGCTCTCTTGTTGTGATGACACTTCCTTGGGAGAGGGAAAAAAATTGGTGAGCACTAAAAGGGGTGATTACAAGCTTAATCAATGAAATGTCAATAGAAAATCAGTAACATAAATGAAGCATGTTTCAGCAAATTACAGGATTAGTTGTTCCCATA
Organism: Carassius auratus; assembly: GCF_003368295.1. NCBI lineage: Eukaryota > Metazoa > Chordata > Actinopteri > Cypriniformes > Cyprinidae > Carassius > Carassius auratus. The sequence goes on along the minus strand of NC_039244.1, from coordinate 7,611,715 downwards.
GAAATATCATGCAGCTGAGCCTGGTTTGCACTATGCCTTTGTTTAGAGTTTTGACAGCAACATGGTTTAAATTTGGGAAAAAAAATGACATTGAGTTCTATTTCTGTACAGTTGTCTTCTTCTAATGGAAAGGAAATTGACATGACAAAAACCTTCGAATATTTCATATGCTATATGGTAATTTATTTTATTTTTTTTGCAAATAGCACAACTATTATATCCAGATGTAAACCCATCATGCTTTATGCTGCAAAGTTCTGGTACTGGCTTCCTGTTGGATAATACATTTCAGATGAAAAAAAAAAAAAAATAGCTATTATTTCTGAGCATTGTGTGTAACAACAGCTTTAAGATATGAATGCATTCACAATACAATTTAACAACTGAATTTTCTGTATATAAACACATTAATTGTTTGTATCATGACTGTAGCATGTTATCCAAAAGTTTGGGGTCCGTAAGTTAAAAAAAAAATAATTAGAAGAAATTATCACTTATTCAGCAAGGATGCATTAAATTGATCAGAAGTGGCAGTAAAGACATTTACTGTAATGATTCAAAAGATTATTATTATTATTATTATTATTTTACTTTCTTGTCATCCAATAATCCTGAAAAAAGTATTACTGTTTCCAAATAAATAAATAAAATCAAGCAGCACAACTATTTTCAGTATTGATTATTATAAGAAATTTAGAATATTTAATGTTTTCTGAAGGATTATGTGACACTGAAGACTAGAATAATGGCAACTAAAAATTCAGCTTTAATTTAACATACTGTATATTGAGATAGAAAACAATAATTTTAAATATGTAATATTTCACGATATTACTGTATTTGGTGATTAAAAAATCTTACCGACCCCAAACTTTTGAGTGTATGTGGGCTGAATATCCTTTTGTTGGTTGTTATGCATATTAGCTAAGTAAGTCATACCATTTAATCATTTTTAATTGGATTGCAAGAAAAGTTTGTTGAAGACCACAGTAATGGATGTGCTCTATGCAACACACTTCACCTGCAGTCACTTGACTGATATCTCTAGTGGTCAATGATCTTTGATGCAATTCCCTCGTGATAGAGTTTCAATATCCCAACTAAGATTTTTTGGTTCATGCAGCATCTGTTTATATGAGTCAGTGTGTGCCTTAAGTTTTTCTAAAGAAATTATGACTTGATTTAGTGTACAAGAGAAGTGTTGTTTTTATGATTAACTGCTGGGAGTCCATTTCTACTTAAGTGTTTCTTCTCCTTTTGGACTATGACTGTATTATTATTGAACCTTTGGCTGTTCATTTGTTCTTGTTAAATCATTTTAGACTAATCTGCAGAGATGGGAAGTCATGGTAGATTATGTACTTAAGTAGATTTTCTGGTATCAGTCTGATATGCAAGTTTGGGTTTGGTAGATGACAGGAAACTGTTACCTGCCTGACTGTACTGTACTGTGCCAACTGTAAAGTTTTGTGGAGAAGGGATAATGAAATTGGGGTATTTTTTCAGGGGTTGTGCTAGATCCTTTATTTCCAGTTAAGGGGAATCTTTCGCACACAAAAAAAGGGGAAAATTAATTGGGGTCTAAAAGAGACTTAATAATGACTAATAACGATTTGTCAGCACTGAAATCATCAGTTCAGGACAAAACTTTACATTAATAATAACACAATTGTCTTTTGCTTTATAGCTGAAATTAATTTACTCGTAACTGATGAATTGTGCAACACTGCTTCAGTAGAGCTGCTTATCACTGAATAGAACTTGTGTCGTAATGAATGAACATTATACAAGTAAGGTTCAACTTTAAACAAAACTTAAATGACTAGAGCAGAACAATGACACTATTTTGTCTTGATACAGTTGATATAGCAATGTTTGGATTGGCAGTTTTGAATTTTTCAAATTTTTCAGTTAAAAGCAGTTCATCATTGAATTAATGTCATGATGTCACCATCCAGCTCAGTTCAGTTTATAAAGTAGCCTATCTTTGCAATCATTTGCAATCATGTAAACGATATCGCTGGAAATGAAATGCCCCCAACTAAGCAGGCCAGAGACAACAGCAGCAAGGAACCAAAACTCTGTTGGTGACAGTATTAGCCCGGTCCTGCCAACACTGCACTGGCTCCCTATCAAACATTGTATAGATTTTAAAATATTGCTTATTACTTATAAAGCCCTGAATGGTTTAGCACCTCAGTATTTGAATGAGCTCCTTTTACATTATAATCCTCCATGTCCGCTACGTTCTCAAAACTCAGGCAATTTGATAATACATAGAATATCTAGAAAAGACCTCTACATCCCTGAAAGACAGCGGAGACCAGGACAACTAGAGCCCCAGATACAGATCCCCTGTAAAGACCTTGTCTCCGATGACCACCAGGACAAGACCACAGGAAACAGATGATTCTTCTGCACAATTTGACTGAGCCTGGTTTCTCCCAAGGTTTTTTCTCCATTCTGTCACTGATGGAGTTTTGGTTCCTTGCCGCCGTCGCCTCTGGCTTGCTTAGTTGGGGTCACTTTATCTACAGCAATATCATTGACTTGATTGCAAATAAATGCACAGACACTATTAAAACTGAACAGAGATGACATCACTGAATTCAATGATGAACTGCCTTTAACTGTCATTTTGCATTATTGACACACTGTTTTCCTAATGAATGTTTTTAAGTTGCTTTGACACAATGTATTTTGTTTAAAGCACTATATAAATAAAGGTGACTTGACTTGACTTGACAGAATGGAGAAAAATAAACATGGGAGAAACCAGGCTCAATCAGGGGGCCAGTTCTCCACTGGCCAGATGAAACAAGAAGTTAAAATCCAGGCTGCAGAAAAGTCAGATTGTGCAGAGGACTCAACTGGTTCCTGTGGTACAACTTTTTATTTTCACACTCTACATTTTTTACACTTTTAAATATCTGTACTTTCTACTTCTTACATTTTCAAACCAGGCAAGTTACCTTAGTTCATTGCGTGCTTTTTTCAACCTAATGTAATACAGAAAACACCATCGCCCAATCGTGTAATATTTCCTGGCTATCACACACCACAGATGTAGGCTTATCAACGAAGCAAACACAGAGCAAGAAGAATGTCTATTGTAGGGTTGTCACCCATCCTTTAAAATACGGAATCGTCCTGTATTTGAGAATAAAATAGCGTGTCCCGTTTTGAATCAATATGGGACGGGGTTTGTCCCATATTTTCGTAGTTGTCTTCAATGCGGCATCTCATGCAAATCATCCCACCGGCATTCTGTGAAGACTCGTCCTATTCTTCCCCTGATTGGGTAATACTCGCTGCCATCGGTGGATTGATTGGTTTGTTTCAGGTTCACGGCCAATCAGAGTCAGAGGAGGGCAGGTCAATTTGTCGGCGAGTGTTCTCTGTTGTGCACGGTTGGCTTGTTAGATGTGCGACAGCATGCATCGGGAGAACAACATTCATACACTTTACAATAAGGTTAATTTATTAAACATTAGTGTACTAACTAACATGAACTTACAATGAGTAAGAAATACATTTGTTACAGTATTTATTAATCTTTGTCAATGTTAGAAATAAAGCTGTTCATTGTTTTTTCATGTTAGTTCAGTGCATTAACTAATATTAAAATGATTTTAACAAAGTATTATTAAATGTGGAAATTAACATGAACAAAGATGAACAATTGCTGTATAAGTGCAGATCATTATAAGTCAATGTTAATTAATGTAGTTAACTAATGAACCTTATTTTAAAGTGTTACCGATTTGTTTATTATGGTTAAGGTGTACAGTCAGACAAAAGCATTATTTTAATAAGAGATAAGACAGATATATTTAATAATAAAAATATAGTGCTTAAGTGAAGCAAATAAACAACGTAACTAATTTAAATGATTGCATTATTCAATAGGCAACTGTAGAATTTTAACAATAGACTATATAAAAACATTAACTTCCCAATAAATAAATAAAATTGTATGTTTTACATGAATTTAGAAATGTTTGTAGATCGGTTATTTATTATGTGGTTTCACTGTTTGGATGGTGTTACTGTAACAATGACAAATATTTTATCCAAAATCGGTGTTCACGCCACCTTATACAATTACTAAAGTTCATTATCAATTAATATTTTTATGAAAACATGTTTTAAGTTGTGATTTACCACCACTGGTCATCAGACCTGTGGTCATCATGGCCCTGAGGGGTGTACCACCCCCCCCCAAGGCGTCCCTTATTTCTCTGTATTGAAGGTGGCAACCCTAGTCTATTGTTATGAATGACATAGAGGGAGTTAGCGATGTTGACATGGCAGAGGAATTCTAGCCATTTATAGGACTGTGCAGGGCAAAATATGTAGAAAAAATCAGTCTGTTCAATGTATAAATGTAACATTTTAGCATGCGTGTGATAGTTCTACATGTCTGAGCCTGTTAACAAATCTGTTCTCAATAAATTAGAACATTTAATGACATGTATTTAGTCCAAAGTCATTTAATAACATCAGTTGAGTGTTTCAAATAACTTGACATAATTTCATATCACATAATGAGGCTATTTTTATAGTACTCTATACAGTGATAAAAGGCTAAGTTGATAAACACTGCATTATAACTGTATTTTTTATAAAAATAACTGAGATGGCTTGAAGAACACAGATAAACATCTTTGGTCACACATCTAACTATAGTTCCCTGAGAGGGAATGAGACGCTGCGTCCTGTAGTGGAAACTTTGGGGAATGCTGCCAGCGAGATTGGTGTCTAAAAAATGCCAATCCCTTTGGTCCACCTGGCGTGTGATGTCATAAGCGGGTCCCCACAGGTATAAAAGGGCACCTGCTGAATACGTCATCAACTTAGTTGTCTGAATAGGTGTTGTAAACAGTCAGGCCAAAGGCATGGCGAGGGTTTTAAAGTTTGCCATGCAGCTTCTTGTTCCTTTAAGTGGAACCATGGTTACATGCATAACCCAAGACATTCCCCTTCTAGGGAACATGTGCTGCGTCCTATAGCTTTGGGGAAATAGCCAACTATGCCATGCCGAGGTGCATGTCTGTAAAACTTTTGAGAGACCAAGGAGGTGACAGACATAATCTTTCCTTAGAAAGGTGCCAAGCCACTGACACCTCGGGCCGCTCACATAACTTGAGAACACAACTGTCTTCAGATAGCTATTATATGTGTGCTATACTATCCTGGATACACAAGATCAAAGAAGAGACAAACTGCCCGATTGATAGAAGCTACTGTACTTAAGAAAGCTATAGGCCGGGACACACCAAGCCAACTTCAAAGAACTAGCAGCGATGAAAGCCGACGTGTTGTAACCTCGCGTCGGTAGTGTCGGACCAAAAAGCTGCGCTCGATCACACCAAACAGACTACAGCTGACGGCAAACTAACATGTGCATTCTACGCATGCGTGAGAGGAACGAGCTGTCCATATCAGCAGATATCACCAGTATATATTCATCATTCAAAACGAGAAACCACAACAAAGATCTACGAGATAAATGCAGATATATACAAAATGTAAACAAAGCGGCCCTTGATTAACATTTTGAATATCAGTTATGTTGATAACTTTAATCATTTTAAGCAGCTCACGTTGTTATGAAAACATTTTCTCATTACAATGATTAGAAAGATCACTTAACATTTAAAACAGCCTTCTGTCTGTACCCCCTTCATTTACATGGAACACACCATACAAACTAACAATATACTGCTAGCCTCAGAGTAAGGCCATCAAGTAAAACCTTCCCTCAACACTGCCCAGACCACAAAGAATGGGTTATCTGCCTACAACCCTAGCAGGTGTTTTCAGGAAAGGGATCACTGCAGCTGCAATCTAAAACACAGCTAGCCTCGGATAGCTGTATTAAGTAAACCCATCCTGCCATAACAATGGCTGGAATATAACTGTCACGGGGTGACAAAAGAGAAGCGGAACTAAGTCCCGCCGGAATTTTGTGTTCCCCTCGGGACGGTGTCGCGGTAACACCGGTCCACTTCCGGGTTGCGCCCGATGTCACAATAACAACGCTAATGACAGATTGACATCTGGTGTGGGGAGTTTGATGCGGCGATCTGTGAGAGGATTATGGAGGCGGAGTAACCACATAAAAAGAGAAGGGCAGAGACCATGGGGGGGTTGATTCTATTTGGTCGTTCGTTCTCCCGGCTATTCTTCCTGGTTGGCTTGCCCCCGTGTGTGGTTCTTCTCTTTGGATGTGTTCCCCTAGGAGAGGTGAATTCCTGGGACGTTTGGGCTGGCGTGTGGAGGTATTTGAGGACTATTGTGGGGTTTCGGCTATCTGGCTGTGCAACAGATATATCAGCGATCGAGTGGAGATATTCAGGACAGAAAGAGTGTGAGCTCTGGAAAGCAAGTGAAGACCAGGCCGCGCCATCACTATCGGAGGGAAGTTAAGAGACCTGATATGGGACTTCGATCAATTGTATACATCTGGACTGGGAGTGATAACGTTGTGAAGTGGACGGAGCCATCGTTGGGTGAGTGCTGGCTCTATTTGCACTAAGAGTGGGTATGCCGTGTCTGAAGTGGTGTGTTTGCACAATAAATCGTTTGAAGTGAAGTTACAGGGTGTGGGGAAGATATATAGAGTTAATGCCGGACGCTCACCACCCCGAGAGCCCACCACCGTCACCGTAATCCACCCCCAGGCACTCAACCGAAGCATCTCCCAGCCGTAAGCCCCATTACTTATGCAAGAACACATACTTGCTGTTGATTACTTACCCCGCTGTGCAGATCGCAGGATCCTCTGGGCCGAACGCCGCATGTGATGTCCCTATGAAAAGAGGTGGACACAAGAATTATTCCTTTCCCGGTCACAACCGAAGCATCTCCCAGCCGTAAGCCCCATTACTTATGCAAGAACACATACTTGCTGTTGATTACTTACTCTGCTGTGCAGATCGCAGGATCCTTTGGGCCGAATGCTGTATGTGATGTCCCTGTAGAAAGAGGTGGACACACGAATTATTCCTTTCCCGGTCTTAACCGAAGCATCTCCCAGCCGTAAGCCCCATTACTTATTCAAGGACACATACTTACTGTTGATTACTTACCCCGCTGTGCAGATCACAGGATTCTCTGGGCCGAATGCTGCATGTGATGTCCCTGTAGAAGGAGGTGGACACGAGAATTATTCCTTTTCCCGGTCTCGACCGAAACATCCACGGGCTCTACTTACCCGGATACCCCCCCTCACTCCGGGACGGGTGACAGTCTATCCTGGCTCTTGCTGGCCCCGTACAGGCACGAACTGCCGACGACTCCACGCCTTCCCGGCGTCCGAGGTCTGGCTCCGTTCTGGTCGGGAGACACGGAAGGAACACTGAACTTTTAAATTGCTTTTAACCAAATAAAACCTTGTTCATTTTTTTATACTCTCGTCCGTCTGGTTCTTCTGGTACGCTCTCCGAGGTGATCCTGGGTTTCAGGGGTGGGTGCAGTCTGGCTTGGCCCCCCCGACCTGTGACATAACCATCCTAAGATGGCTATGCAATGCAGATTCCCAATCAGTGTAGTCTCATAGAGGCTAGCAGCCAGCATGCTATTGACCAGAATCTCACATGAGGGAGATCCGAACCATCATTAAATGATTCGCTAAAGAGTGAAACCCAAACAGAGGACACAACACAGTCTAGGCAAGGGGCTCAAGGAGACCACTACTTAAAAACTCATACAAAGAGAGCAATCTCTGAGCTGGAACACAGCTATCATTGAATTCTTGAATATAGCAGATTCCTAGACAAAGACTTACTTGAGGAACCCAGCCTAGTCTTAGAAGCCAGGCTAGAACACATCTGCCCATAGACAGCTTTATTCCAGAGCAAAGTAAGATTGTGCTGGAGCATAACTTTCCACAGTTAGCTACACTCTAAGCAGACTTCCACTCAAAGCCCTGAAGATGGGGAACAGTCTACTCAGCCCAAACGTAATAAGCAGGATTCAGAGGAACCACCCACTTAAAAATACCCAGAAGCCTGGGAAGTCAGCCCACTCTTAAATCCATCCGGCTTGAAACAACAAGGAACATTGCCTATTGCCACTCTAGGTCACTGAAATCTGTGGTCGATAGTTAAAGTCAAAGTTTATTTATATAGCGCTTTAAACAAAATACATTGCGTCAAAGCAACTGGACAACATTCATTAGGAAAACAGTGTGTCAATAATGCAAAATGATAGCTAAAGGCAGTCCATCATTGAATTCAGTGATGTAATCTCTGTTCGGTTAAATAGTGTCTGTGCATTTATTTGCAGGCTGCAGCAAAGTCAGAATTGTGCAGAAGAATCATCTGTTTCCTGTAGTCTTGTCCCGGTGGTCCTCTGAGACAAGGTCTTTACAAGGGATCTGTATCTGGGGCTTTAGTTGTCCTGGTCTCTGCTGTCTTTCAGGGCAGTAGAGGTCATTTCTAGGTGCTGATCCACCATCTGGTCTGGATACGTACTGGATCTGGGTGACTGCAGTGACCCTCTGATCTGGATTCAGACTGGATCTGGTGGCTACGGTGACCTCGGAATAAGAGAGAAACAGACAAATATCAGCATAGATGCCATTCTTCTAATGATGTAGCAAGTACATACGGTGCTATGGGAAGTGTTTCCGGTTCCGGTTTACCTAATTAATGCAGCCTAAAAATCCTTTAACGGATTTGGAAATTAAAAGCATATTAGTATGTTATGTGTAAGCCAGGTTAAAGAGATGGGTCTTTAATCTAGATTTAAACTGCAAGAGTGTGTCTGCCTCCCGAACAATGTTAGGTAGGAGTTTTGAGAACGTAGCGGACGTAGGGGATTGTAATGTAAAAGGAGCTCATTCAAATACTGAGGTGCTAAACCATTCAGGGCTTCATGAGTAATAAGCAATATTTTAAAATCTATACGATGTTTGATAGGGAGCCAGTGCAGCGTTGACAGGACCGGGCTAATATGGTCATACTTCCTGGTTCTAGTAAGAACTCTTGCTGCATTTTGGACTAGCTGTAGTTTGTTTACTAAGCGTGCAGAACAACCACCCAATAAAGCATTACAATAATCTAACCTTGAGGTCATAAATGCATGGATTAACATTTCTGCATTTGACATTGAGAGCATAGGCCGTAATTTAGATATATTTTTGAGATGGAAAAATGCAGTTTTACAAATGCTAGAAACGTGGCTTTCTAAGGAAAGATTGTGATCAAATAGCACACCTAGGTTCCTTACTGATGATGAAGAATTGATTAGGTCCTATAATTAACACCTCTGTTGTTTCAGAATTTAGCAGTAAGAAATTACTCGTCATCCAGTTTTTTATATCGACTATGCATTCCATTAGTTTTTCAAATTGGTGTGTTTCACCAGGCCGCGAAGAAATATAGAGCTGAGTATCATCAGCATAACAGTGAAAGCTAACACCATGTTTCCTGATGATATCTCCCAAGGGTAACATATAAAGCGTGAAGAGTAGCGGCCCTAGTACTGAGCCTTGAGGTACTCCATACTGCACTTGTGATCGATATGATACATCTTCATTCAATGCTACGAACTGATGGCGGTGACATAAATATGATTTAAACCATGCTAATGCACTTCCACTGATGCCAACAAAGTGTTCAAGTCTATGCAAAAGAATGTTGTGGTCAATTGTGTCAAACGCAGCACTAAGATCCAATAAAACTAATAGAGAGATACACCCACGATCAGATGATAAGAGCAGATCATTTGTAACTCTAAGGAGAGCAGTCTCAGTATTATGATACGGTCTAAATCCTGACTGGAAATCCTCACATATACCATTTTTCTCTAAGAAGGAATATAATTGTGAGGAGACCACCTTTTCTAGTATCTTGGACAGAAAAGGGAGATTCGAGATTGGTCTATAATTAACTAGTTCTTTGGTGTCAAGTTGTGTTTTTTTGATGAGAGGCTTAATAACACCCAGTTTGACGGTTTTGGGGACATATCCTAATGACAATGAGGAATTGATAATGGTCAGAAGAGGATATATGACTTCTGGAAGCACCTCTTTTAGGAGCTTAGATGGTATAGGGTCTAACATACATGTTGTTGGTTTTGATGATTTAACAAGTTTATACAATTTTTCCTCTCCTATAGTAGAGAATGAGTGTAACTATAGGGTATAAAGTGCACTGTCTGATGTGATACTGTAGCTGACGGCTGAATGGTTGCAATTTTATCTCTAATAGTATCGATTTTAGAAGTAAAGTAGTTCATAAAGTCATTACTGCTGTGGTGTTGGGAAATGTCAACACTTGTTGAGGCTTTATTTTTCGTTAATTTAGCCACTGTATTGAATAAATACCTGGGGTTATGTTTGTTCTCTTCTAAAAGAGAAGAAAAGTAATCTGATCTAGCAGTTTTTAATGCTTTTCTGTAGGATAGGTTACTTTCCTGCCAAGCAATACGAAATACATCTAGTTTTGTTTTCCTCCAGCTGCGCTCCATTTTTCAGGCTGCTCTCTTTAGGGTGTGAGTATGCTTATTATACCATGGTGTCAAACTGTTTTCCTTAACCTTCCTTAAGCGTAAAGGAGCAACTTTATTTAAAGTGCTAGAAAAGAGAGAGTCCATAGTTTCTGTTACATCATCAAGTTGTTTTGAGGTTTTGGATATGCTAAGGAATTTGGATACATCAGGAAGATAACTTAAAAAGCAATATTTTGTGGTAGAAGTGATGGTTCTTCCATACTTGTAACAAGAAGTAGAATTTACAATTTTGGCTATATGAAGTTTGCACAGAACTAAATAATGATCTGAGATATCATCACTTGGCTGAATAATTTCAACACTACCAACATCAATTCCATGTGACAGTATTAAGTCTAGAGTATGATTTTGACAATGAGTAGGTCCTGAAACGTGTTGTCTAACACCAATAGAGTTCAGAATGTCTATAAATGCTGATCCCAATGCATCTTTTTCATTATCAACATGGATATTAAAATCACCAACTATTAAAACTTTATCTGCAGCCAGAACTAACTCGGATGTAAAATCACCAAACTCTTTAATAAAGTCTGTATTGTGCCCTTGTGGTCTGTATACAGTAGCCAGTACAAACATAACAGGTGATTTATCATTAACATTTGTTTATCTGGAAAATGTTAAATGAAGCACCATTACTTCAAACGAGTTATACTTTGAGAAGTTATACCCTCTGAGAAATCCTGAAAACGTTGTTATAAATTGAAGCAGCACCTCCACCTTTGCCTTTTAGACGCGGCTCATGTTTATAACAGTAATCTTGGGGGGTGGACTCATTTCAAATAATGTAATCATCAGGTTTTAGCCAGGTTTCTGTCAAACAGAGTACATCTATATTATGATCAGTGATCATATTATTTACAAAAAGTGTTTTCGTAGAAAGGAATCTGATATTCAATAAGCCAAGCTTTGTCATTTGTTTATCCATATTGCTTCTGTTTTTCATTTGTTGAACCTCAATTAAATTGTTAATCTTAACTTGGTTTTGACGTTTTTTTGTATTTTCTAGTTCGGGGAACAGACACAGTCTCTATAGTGTGATATCTAGGTGAAAAAGTCTCTATGCGCTGAGAATTAACTGACTTCTGTGACGGGAGACAGCTAGAAGACGGTCGGTTTAGCCAGTCTGTCTGCTTCCTGACCTGGGCCCCAGTTAGTCAAGTATAAACACTAAGACTATTTGCCATATTTCTAGAGAGAAGAGAGGCGCTACCCCAGGAGGGATGAAGACCAACTCTTTTCAACAGGTCAGGTCTGCCCCAAAGCTCGTCCAATTGTCTATGAAACCTGTGTTATTCTGTGGGCACCACTTAGACATCCAGCCATTGAGTGATGATAATCTGCTATGCATCTCGTCACCACGGTAAGCAGGGAGGGGACCAGAGTATATTACAGTTCTGACATCCTGCTTGCAAGTTCACACACCTCTTTAAAGTTATTTTTAGTGATCTCTGACTGGAGAAGTCGAACATCATTTGCGCCGGCATGAATAACAGTCTTTCTGTATTTACGTTTAGCATTAGCCAGCACTTCTAAATTTACCAAGATGTTGTGATGAAGTGAAGTGACATTCAGCCAAGTATGGTGACCCATACTCAGAATTTGTGCTCTGCATTTAACCCATCCGAAATGCACACACACAAAGCAGTGAACACACACACACACACACACTGTGAGCACACACCCGGAGCAGTGGGCAGCCATTTATGCTGCGGCGCCCGGGGAGCAGTTGGGGGTTCGATGCCTTGCTCAAGGGCACCTAAGTCGTGGTATTGAAGGTGGAGAGAGAACTGTTCATGCACTCCCCCCACCCACCCACAATTCCGTCCGGCCCGAGACTAGAACTCACAACCCTTCGATTGGGAATCCAACCCTCTAACCATTAGGCCACGACTTCCCATATATGTGTTCCCAGTTCAAACCCATGCCCACTTGGGTACTCTCCACACGTTCACTCAGCCACGGACACTAAAATAAAACTAACCAAATGGTGGATTAAGGAAAGTCTGGAAGCAGATGCGAGTTAACAGCTTTAATGTGATGAGATGAGTATAAATACACAAACAAACAAAGATGCTGAGAAGACGACACTCCGTGGTGGTGGTGAGGAGGTGAGGAATCCGGATGATGGCGGAGAGAAGGTGAGTAGTCTGGGTGATGACGGCGTGTAGGCAGCAGGAGAGGATGGCACAGGAACTGCGGGGAATGGAGCCGAAGGTAAGTGTCCGTGGCTGAGTGAACGTGATGGCACAGGAACTGCAGGGAATGGAGCCGAAGGTAAGTGTCCGTGGCTGAGTGAACGTGTGGAGAGTACCCAAGTGGGCATGGGTTTGAACTGGGAACACATATATGGGTCCTGCATGGCATATTTATGGGCCAAGTGGGCATGGGTTTGATCTGGGAACACATATATGGGTCCTGCATGGCATATTTATGGGCCAAGTGGGCATGGGTTTGAACTGGGAACACATATATGGGTCTTGAATGGCATATTTATGGGCCAAGTGGGCATGGGTTTGATCTGGGAACACATATAAGGGTCCTGCATAGCATATTTATGGGCCAAGTGGGCATGGGTTTGATCTGGGAACACATATATGGGTCCTGCATAGCATATTTATGGGCCAAGTGGGCATGGGTTTGATCTGGGAACACATATATGGGTCCTGCATAGCATATTTATGGGCCAAGTGGGCATGGGTTTGATCTGGGAACACATATATGGGTCTTGAATGGCATATTTATGGTCCAAGTGGGCATGGGTTTGAACTGGGAGCACAAATATGGGTCTTGAATGGCATATTTATGGTCCAAGTGGGCATGGGTTTGAACTGGGAACACATATATGGGTCTTGAATGGCATATTTATGTGCTAATTTGGGTTTGAACTGGGAACACATGGGTCCTGCATGGCAGAGGCGCAAAGTATCTACTGTATGTAGGCCTATTGAGTTATGCAATTACTTACTGTACAAGTTTTAGTAACTTGTAGTAACTCTACATGTAGGCTAATCAAGCATGTTGAGATTGAGTAATTACAACTCAATACATATCAAGTCACGCTAGTCACCAAAGAACAAATATTGCATACATGTAGATATATTGCCAAAACAATCCATTGGTCATTTTTGTTAGTCATGCAGAAAATGAAAAATGTAACTTCCCAAAAGTAAAAAATAAAAAGATCAAAATAGGTCAAAGTTTATTCTGTGTTGAATTATGCTGATTAGTGGAATCTCAGAAAGGTTGCAGGTCTACCGTAACACTTCTAATAATAGTCCAGTCCCAGAAACACATATTTAGACAACTAGGGATGCTCAATATTATTGGCCGATATTGGCTTTAAAATTCAATGTCGGTAAATATTGGTATTGGTTGAATCCTGGTGCAAGCCACTTTAAACTCTGGGGTGGTGTTGGCGCAGTGGATAAGACACATGCCTCTGGTGTGGGAGACCCGGGTTCAAATCCACCGTGAGACACCAATGTGTCCCTGAGCAAGACACTCTAGAGGCGTTCGACCTCTGACATAAATAGCACTTGTAAGTTGCTTTGGATAAAAGCATCAGCTAAATGAATAAATGTAAACCCCTTTAGGCAGGTGGGATTGGTCTGACATGAACTACCCAGTTAAGACCCTTACAGGTCCCACTTAAAACCCATTTTGGCATCCAACCTCTTTAAGCAGGTGGGCCCAAATGGGTCTGTCATGAATTGACCAGTAAAGATCCCACAGAAGACCCTTATAGATCGCTTTTAAAGCCCACCTGGGCATCCACGGCTGGATCCTGGGTGCAAACCCACTTTAGACCCATTTGGGGCCCAAATGAGTCTGACATGAATTGCCCAATTAAGACCCATGCAGTACCCTTACAGGTTCCACTTTTAGTACGTCTGGGCTTCCACGGCTTGCCCCGATATGGATCCCGGGTGCAAGCCCATAATGGGGCCCACATTTGCCGCCCATGAAGCCCTCATCTGGGCCCCACATGTCATTGCTGGCTGGGAATCTTCTCTGAAACATGCTCACTTTACTTACCTAATAAATAAGCCATCTAATAAAACCATGCCCTACATCCAAACATAAGTACCCACAATACAGCATGCAAAATCAATCAATTCAAATGAGTAGTAGGCAATGCGCAAAATTCGAATCATCAAAAGCTCAGTGACCCTGACACTAAACACCCTTACCAAAAATAAGTATATTTCTAGTTTATTTTATTAAGTAGACTTAAGTAAAGTTCAGGTATAGTTGTTAGTAGGATACTTTATGTTTTAAGTATACAAATGTCAGTGTACTAGTAGTATATTTGTAAGTGTATCATAATGCTCTTTAGGACTAAATTGGCCCACTGTCTAGTATATAAAAGTATACTAAAAGTATACTAAAAGTATAACAGTATTAAATCAGCGGTTAATACCATCAGGTGCGTGATTTCACATAGAGCAGCTGTTACTACACAGAGCCGTTGTTAACTGAGAAGATGCGCCAAAAAACGCTGAAAATTAACGTGATTTGCGCATCTTCTCTATTAACAATGGCTCTGTGTAGTAACAGCTGCTCTATGTGAAATCACGCACCTGATGGAATTAACCGCTGATTAGAAAACCGGCTTTACTGGCGAGATGCGCATAACGATCGGCCGATCGTGATCGGAGCACCCCTAATATATATATATATATGCGAAGAGAGTCTCTCAGAGTACAAGACAATAGACGAGATGAGAGGAGCAAAGCAGGGAAGGTAAGGGGGAGGAGAGGTAGAGAAAATGCGACCACCTTCGTTGAGAGCCAAAGAGAAGTAGTTAGTAGTTTATGTAGATTATACTTCAAAGTGTACTAAAAATGCTGCAAGTATTTAATTAGTAAACTATCAGTATACCTATAAGTTCACTTTTAGTATAGTTGCAGTTCAAATTAAATATATATATTTAATTGCAAAGGCAAATGGATCGATTTGAAAGAACAGAAATGACTAAGAGTGTAGTCGTGTAAATTGGAATGCGGCTACTTGCCCCAAGACCAAACAATCCCAATCTTATCTGCTTTCTGCTACCCTCAACCAGCACTGGCCTCAGCCAAGGCCACTGTTGGAACAACAACTCCCCCGGAAGAGCACTGCAGTGAGACGCTCTTGCGTTCCTCCCCCCCATTCCACAGACACCTGCTGATTGTTGACTCTGTCTGGGACCTGATCAAGGCTGTCTACATGGCAACTTGCTGTGTATCGCTATGACAATCCTGTGGACTGAGGCACCTAGGAGCCAGGAGTAGGGACTCTCCTACCTTAAAGCCAGGAGTAGGGACTCTCCAGGCCTACACGTACAAGAACTTTTACATACACACACACACACACACACACACACATATATGCACATATATAAAGATATGCATTCACCCCCAACATCCTACCATCCGCCAGGAGGGTAATGATGTGGGGGTCATGGCACAGGTGTTCTGGTCCCTGGCTGAGGGCATGGGCTATAATGATGTGGCCTTAAAGGACTATTTTAATAGCGTGCTGGATGACCCGGATCCACAAAAGGAAGTGGCTCAGCTAGACACATATGGGTTCTGGGAGTTTGTGTGTTATTTAGAGCATTGGCCTCCGTGGGATGCCCCAGCCACTCCTGTCTCCAGTGGGATGGCCGCCAGCCCAGCGCCACTGCCCAAGATGGACGCCGGTCCATCGTTACTGCCCAAGATGGCCGCCAGCTCATCGCCACTGCCCAAGATGGCTGCCTGTCCAGAGGCAGGGCACAAGATGGCTGTTTGTCCAGCGCCTCTGTACAGGATGACAGTCACAATTGACCCTCCAGAGTCAAGTCTGGTTCCTGTTGACCTTCCAGTCGAGTCAGGTGCCCGTTGACCTTCCAGAGTCGAGTCAGTAGCCCGTTGACCTTCCAGAGTCAAGTCAGATTCCAGGTGACCCTCCTGAGTCGAGTGAGGTTCTCGTTGACCCTCCAGAGTCAGGGTTAGTCACCGTTGACCTTCCAGAGTCAGGGTTAGTCACCGTCGACCTTCCAGAGTCAGGGTCAGTCACCGTTGACCTTCCAGAGTAAGGGCTAGTTCCTGTTGACCTTCCAGAGTCGAGTCAGGTGCTTGTGGACCCTTCAGAGTCGATTCAGGTGCTCGTGGACCCTCCAGAGACAGGGTTAGCCACCATCGACCTTCCAGAGTCAGGGCTAGTCACCGTCGACCTTCCAGAGTCAGGGCTAGTTGCCATTGACATTCCAGAATCAGGGCTAGTCACCGTTGACCTTCCAGAGTCAGGGCTAGTCACCGTTGACCTTCCAGTGTCAGGACTAGTTGCCGTTGATCTTCCAGAGTCAGGGCTAGTCACCGTTGACCTTCCAGAGTCAGGGCTAGTCACCGTTGACCTACCAGAGTCAGGACTAGTTACCGTTGACCTTCCAGAGTTAAGTCAAGTCACTGGTGATCTTCAAGGACAGAGTCAAGTCACTGGTGATCTTCAAGGAAAGAGTCAAGTCATTGGTGATCTTCAAGGACAGAGTAAAGTCATTGGTGATCTTCAAGGACAGAGTCAAGTCACCAGTGATCTTCAAGGACAGAGTCAAGTCACCGGTGATCTTCATGGGAGAATTCAAGTCACCAGAGATCTTCATGAGCAGAGTCAAGTCAGCATTGGTCTTCTGGAATCCAGTAGAAACACCATGGGATTACCAGAGTCTCATCACTTCTCTGTGGAACTACCAGAGCCTCTCCACGTCTCCGATGAACTACCAGAATCTCTCCACGTCTCTGCTGAACTACCAGAGCCGTTCCATGTCTCTGCTGAACTACTAGAGTCTCCCCTCGGCTCGGCTGATCTACCAGAGTCTCTCCTCGCCTCTGCGAAACTTCCAGAGCCTCGTCACGTCTCAGTCGAACTCTCTGAGCACCCGACTGATCCTGTTGTGGCCACGGAGGCTACCCTTAACTTGTTCATGTTCTTTGTTTCAGACTTGCCCAATCAGACTTGTCCTCCTGTTCATTCGACCACATGGATGTGGTGATCTTCCGCTCCACCCTGGGGGGCGTCTGTTTCGGCCGCACGGATGTGGTGGTCTTCTGCTCCGCCCTGGGGAACCATCTGTTTGGACCGCACTGATGTGGTGGTCTTCTGCTCCACCCTGGGGGGCGTCTGTATTGATCGCACGGATGTGGTGGTCTTCTGCTCCGCCCTGGGGGGCGTCTGGTTCGGCCACACGTATGTGGTGGTCTTCTGCTCCGCCCTGAGGGGCGTCTGGTTCGGCCGCACGGATGTGGTGGTCCTCTGCTCCGCCCTGGAGGACGTCTGCTTTGACCGCACGGATGTGGTGGTCTTCTGCTCCGCCCTGGTGGGCATCACGTTATGTCCTTCTTGTGGACTTGTGTTTTTCGTGTTTTTTTTTTTTTTTTTGTTCTTCTGTCTGTTTTCCTTCTATGGACCTGGCCCTCCGTCCCTCCCCCTTATCCTCCGCCGGTCCACCTCCCTCCTGGATTTCTTGTCTGTGTCTTTCTTTCTGTTTCCCTCTAAGGACCTGGCCCTCCGTCCCTCCCCCTGATATTCCGCCTGTCCACCATCCTCCTGGACTCCTTGTTTTGTCAAAGTCAAAGTCACCTTTATTTATATAGCGCTTTAAACAAAATACATTGCGTCAAAGAAACTGAACAACATTCATTAGGAAAACAGTGTGTCAATAATGCAAAATGATAGTTCATCATTGAATTCAGTTATGTCATCTCTGTTCAGTTAAATAGTGTCTGTGCATTTATTTGCAATCAAGTCAACGATATCGCTGTAGATGAAGTGACCCAAACTAAGCAAGCCAGAGGCGACAGCGGCAAGGAACCGAAACTCCATCTGTGACAGAATGGAGAAAAAGCCTTGGGAGAAACCAGGCTCAGTTGGGGGTTAGTTCTCCTTTGACCAAATGGAATCAGTAGTTCAATTCCAGGCTGCAGAAAAGTCAGATTGTGTAGACAAATCTTCTGTTTCCTTTGGTCTTGTCCTGGTGGTCCTCTGAGACAAGGTCTTTACAGGGGATCTGTATCTGGGGCTCTAGTTGTCCTGGTCTCCGCTGTCTTTCAGGACAATAGAGGTCCTTTCTAGGTGCTGATCCACCATCCGGTCTGGATATGTACTGGATCCGGGTGACTGCAGTAAACCTCTGATCTGGACACAGACTGGATCTGGTGGCCACGGTGACCTCGGAACAAGAGAGAAACAAACAAATATTAGTGTAGATGCCATTCTTCTAATGATGTAGCAAGTACATAGGGTGTTATAGGAAGTGTTTCCGGTTTACCTTATTAAGGCAGCCTAAAATTCCTTTAACGGATTTGGATATTAAAAGCATATTAGTATGTTATGTTATGTTTATGCCAGGTTAAAGAGATGGGTCTTTAATCTAGATTTAAAATGCAAGAGTGTGTCTGCCTCCTGAACAATGTTAGGTAGGTTATTCCAGAGTTTAGTTTCCTGATGATATCTCCCAAGGGTAACATATAAAGCGTGAAGAGTAGCGGCCCTAGTACTGAGCCTTGAGGTACTCCATACTGCACTTGTGATCGATATGATACATCTTCATTCACTGCTACGAACTGATGGCAGTCATATAAGTACGATTCAAACCATGCTAATTCACGGTAACACTTTAGAATAAGGTTCCATTAGTTAATGTTAGTTAATGTATTAATTAACATGAACAAACAATGAATAATAAATTTATTACTGTATTTATTCATCTTCGTTAATGTTAGTTAATGAAAATACCGTTATTCATTGTTAGTTCATGGTAATTCAAAGTGCATTAACTAATGTTAACAAGCACAACTTTTGATTTAAATAATGCATTAGTAAATGTTGAATTTAACATGAACTAAGACTTATAAATGCTGTAGAAGGATTGTTCTTGCTTAGTTCATGTTAACGAAAGTAGTTAACTAACATTAACTAATGGAACCTTATTCTAAAGTGTTACCTAATTCACTTCCACTGATGCCAACAAAGTGTTCAAGTCAATGCAAAAGAATGGTGTGGTCAATTGTGTCAAACGCAGCACTAAGATCCAATAAAACTAATAGAGAGATACACCCATGATCAGATGATAAGAGCAGATCTCAGTACTATGATACGGTCTAAATCCTGACTGGAAATCCTCACATGTACCATTTTTCTCAAAGAAAGAATATAATTGTAGGATACCATCTTTTCTAGTATCATGGACAGAAAAGGGAGATTCGAGATTGGTCTATAATTAACTAGTTCTTTGGGGTCAAGTTGTGGTTTTTTGATGAGAGGCTTAATAACAGCCAGTTTGAAGGTTTTGGGGGCTTGAAGGCTTTTCCTCAGGGGGTCTATAGTGCATTGTCTGATGTGATACTGTAGCTGACAACTGAAAGGTTGCAATTTTATCTCTAATAGTATCGATTTTAGAAGTAAAGTAGTTCATGAAGTCATTAATGCTGTGGTGTTGGGAAATGTCAACACTTGTTGAGGCTTTATTTTTTATTGATTTAGCCACTGTATTGAATAAATACCTGGGGTTATGTTTGTTTTCTTCTAAAAGAGAAGAAAAGTAATCGGATCTAGCAGTTCTTAATGCTTTTCTGTAGGATAGGTTACTTTTCCGCCAAGCAATACAAAATACCTCTAGTTTTGTTTTCCTCCAGCTGCGCTCCATTTTTCGGGCTGCTCTCTTTAGGGTGCGAGTATTCTCATTATACCATGGTGTTAAACTGCTTTCCTTAACCTTCCTTAAGCGTAAAGGAGCAACTGTATTTAAAGTGCTAAAAAAGAGAGTCGATAGTTTCTGTTACATCATCAAGTTGTTCTGAGGTTTTGGATATGCTAACGAAATTGGATACATCAGGAAGATAACTTAAAAAGCGGTCTTTTGTGGTAGAAGTGATGGTTCTTCCATACTTGTAACAAGAAGTAGAATTGACAATTTTTGCTATATGAAGTTTGCACAGAACTAAATAATGATCTGAGATATTATCACTTGGCTGAATAATTTCAACACGATCAACATCAATTCCATGTGACAGTATTAAATCTAGAGTATGATTTTGACAATGAGTAGGTCCTGAAACGTGTACCAATAGAGTTAAGAATGTCTATAAATGCTGATCCCAATGCATCTTTTTCATTATCAACATGGATATTAAAATCACCAACTATTAAGACTTTATCTGAGCCAGAACTAACTCAGATGTAAAATCACCAAACTCTTTAATAAAGTCTGTATGGTGCCCTGGTGGCCTGTATACAGTAGCCAGTACAAACATAACAGGGGATTTATCATTAACATTTGTTTCTCTGGATAATGTTAAATGAAGCACCATTACTTCAAACAAGTTATACTTGAAGCCTGCCCTCTGAGATATCCTGAAAACGTTGTTATAAATTGAAGCAACACCTCCACCTTTGCCTTTTAGACGCGGCTCATGTTTATAACAGTGATCTTGGGGGGTGGACTCATTTAAAATAACGTAAAAAAGTGATTTGGATTACCCCATTAAACATACTTGCAATTGGATCTCTCTCTCTCCCTGCGTTTCACTGTTTGCGATCATCACACATCCCTTGTCTGTGGGTCTGTGACCAGCGCTCGAGAATGGCTGCAGGACCGGATGTCTGCTTGCCTGTGCTGGGTTACCTACATCCCCGACTCCCCTCCCCTGTTGCAAATTATGTGTTGTCATGCTGTACTGATTATGTTTTATGTTGCTGAGGTTCTTTTACCTGTTCCCACATTGTACTCCCCCAGGAGCAATCCCCTGTCTTCCTGTCCTGTCTTATGTCATATTGTATGCATGGACAGGTTGATGGCTAATTTTGCTGGTACCTGTGACCAGTGACAATAAAGGGCTACTTCTAGTACTACTAGTTTTATACTGCAAGTGTACTAATAAGTTTTCTTAGGTAGTGATTTGTGTTTTGTTATATGAATATCTGAAAATACAAAACATCAAAAGAAAGAAAGGGGTATCTGCTTGTATTAAAAAAATATATGTTTTTATAAACACATGAATGTGGGTAAGTTTCTGTAACACAGTTCGTAGTTTGGGAAGAAGTAAGTGGGAACCGGTGAACATTTAAATATTACATTAAGCGCAACAGTCCCTCGCGGAGTCCCTCCTCTTTTTATCCTTCCAAAGCTCCTCCGTGGGACTCGAGACCGGTAAGTGGCGCAGGCGTCACAAATTCTCATTAACTCCACCAACCTCGCCCAATTCCCACGGCTCTCAGCCCCACCTCTCTTGTCACAGTTTCATAAAAAAAAAAAAAAAAAAAAAAAGAAAGAAACAACATTTTGAACAAAGACACTGAAAAAAAGGACCATGAATCGGATTCAGAATGATAATCAAAACAAAGATGTTGATCAGAACCCAAAAGCTTGACAGTCATTACCTCTTCATGGGTCGACATTTTAATCCATAACATTACACAGTTTTGATACTGATTTATGTCCGATGATCATTTTACATTACATATCGAACCATCTGTTGTTTCGGTTTCTGTACAGAATAAGTATAATAGTGCCCCCTACGCAGTGTTGTGCCTGAACACGTTCATTGAACGATAGTTCATGAACTCGTTCATATATTGGGCGAATGTGAACTGAACAAGCTGTATTAATGCCTGATGAACGTTACTGTCAACTTGTTCATTCTGGTGTCTGTGAACGGCACGCTCTCTCAGGTTAACTTCGTTCAATAGGGTGCCAGATTTCTATAGAGCCTTCCAGGCGAAAACCCGACTAAAACACACCGTAAACAGGTCTTAATATGTAGCGGAAAAAACACCCAATCTGGCAACACCAGATTTTTTTTATGACAAGGTCGGTGAGAATGGGAGACAAAGCATTAAAGCAACAATGGGGAAATGCTGTCCCCTCAATGCTAATGTAAACCCTGGTTGGATGAGGATTCAAAATTGGATATGAAGATGAAATCTGATGCATAGCTTCATTGTTAAAACTGATAAAATAATTGCTGTCTGTGCTTCTATATGGGCTGTGGCACTGGCAATAATTTTGAAAAATAATAGCTCGCAGCAACATATGGAATAAAAGAACTATGAACTAGTTCATTTTTGGAACTGTGAACTTATAGTGAACTTAGTTCAAAATTTTGTAGTTTGAACTATGAACTGAACTAGCTAATTTTAAAATTTGTGAATTGAACTTTGAACTAGTTCATGTAGAAAGTGAACTTTCCCAACACTGCCCCTACGGATAATGGACAATGACATGGATTCCCAGGGTATACCTCAAATAAATATTATAAGTCAAGTATAAGTATAAGTCAAGTATACTTCAAGTATACAATGTCATTTTAAGTATATTTCTGAGAAGAAGGCTACATAAATCATATTTCTGAAAAGTACATAAAAAGTTAAAAATTCCATATATATATATATATATATATATATATATATATATATATATATATATATATATATATATATATATATATATATATATATATATATATATTTAGTTACTACTTAGTTACTAGTTAATGGCAGAGGCCCATTGTGTTGTAGCATATTAGGATACTGCTTTTACTATTTTTGCCGTATTCCATATTTCAGTCAATACAATAACATTCATGCACTTGGCAAACACCTTTTTTTGCATTCAAGGTTTCAATTTGACCCATTCATGGATTCCCTCTGAATATTCCCTCTGATTTAACATCACTAATGCTTTGCTCTACTATTTGAGCTACATGAATGAAAGTAGCAATGTGATGATAATTTGCTATTGCTAAAGCTACTGTTGGGAACTCGGAAACGAAGACCAGGAGACTCTTTTTTCAAATTGAAAAAAGTTAGAGAAAAACGTACTGTACCATGGTATAACAGTAATACTCACTCTCTCAAGAAAGTAACTCGTAGTCTTGAACGCAAATGGAGAAAAACTAACTTAGAAGTTTTTAGAATTGCATGGAAAAACAGTGTGTCCAGCTATAGACAGGCTCTAAAAACTGCTAGGGCAAAGCATATCCACAAACTCATAGAAAATAACCAAAACAATCCAAGGTTTTTATTTAGCACAGTGGCTAAGTTAACAAACTACCAGATGCCACCTGATTCAAATATTCCACCAACGTTAAATAGTAATGACTTTATGAATTTCTTCACTGATAAAATAGATAACATTAGAAATACAATAGCGAATGTAGATTCTACAACATCTAACACTTCAGTTTCATCCATCACATCCAAAGATAAACTGCAGTGTTTTACAACCATAGGACAGGAAGAGCTAAATAAACTTATCACTGTATCTAAACCAACAACATGTTTATTAGATCCTGTACCCTCTAAATTACTGAAAGAGCTGTTACCTGTAGCCGAAGAACCACTTCTCAATATCATTAACTCGTCGTTATCTTTAGGACACGTCCCAAAACCATTCAAGCTGGCGGTTATCAAGCCTCTTATTAAGAAACCAAAACTAGATCCTAGTGTACTGGCAAATTATAGGCCTATTTCAAATCTTCCATTTATGTCTAAGATTTTAGAGAAAGTTGTGTCTGCTCAATTGAGCACCTTCCTGCATAAAAATGATCTGTATGAAGAATTTCAGTCAGGTTTTAGGCCCCACCATAGCACAGAAACTGCACTTGTTAAAATTACAAATGACCTGCTCCTTGCGTCAGACCAAGGCCGCATCTCATTTCTAGTCTTACTTGATCTTAGTGCTGCGTTCGACACCATAGATCATGACGTACTCATAGATCGATTACAAAACTATACAGGTATTCAAGGGCAGGCTCTAAGATGGTTTAGATCCTACCTGTCCGATCGCTACCATTTTGTTTACTTAAATGGGGAGTCATCTCATTTATCATCAGTAAAATATGGAGTGCCACAAGGATCCGTCCTAGGTCCCCTTCTATTTTCAATATATATGTTGCCCCTTGGTAATATTATTAGAAAATACGGAATTAGCTTCCACTGTTATGCTGATGATACTCAGCTATATATCTCAACGAGACCAGATGAAACTTCCCAATTATCTAAGCTAACAGAGTGTGTTAAAAATGTAAAAGATTGGATGACACACAATTTTCTCCAATTAAATTCGGATAAGACAGAGATACTAATTATTGGACCAAAAAACACTACACAGAATCTTGTAGATTACAATCTTCAACTAGACGGATGTACTGTTACTTCCTCTACAGTCAGAAATCTGGGTGTTATATTAGACAGCAATTTGTCTTTTGAAAATCATATTTCCAATGTTACAAAAACTGCATTCTTCCATCTTAGAAACATTGCCAAGCTACGAAACATGTTATCTGTTTCTGATGCAGAAAAGCTAGTTCATGCATTCATGACCTCTAGACTCGACTATTGTAATGCACTTCTAGGTGGTTGTCCTGCTTCTTCAATAAACAAGCTACAGGTAGTCCAAAATGCAGCAGCTAGAGTCCTTACCAGGTCAAGAAAATATGATCATATTACCCCAATTTTACAGTCTCTGCACTGGCTACCTATTAAGTTCCGTATCAGTTACAAATTATCATTACTTACCTATAAGGCCCTAAATGGTTTAGCTCCAGCGTACCTAACTAGCCTTCTACCACGTTACAACCCATCACGCACCCTAAGGTCACAAAACGCTGGACTTTTGGTCGTTCCTAGGATAGCAAAGTCCACTAAAGGAGGTAGAGCTTTCTCACATTTGGCTCCCAAACTCTGGAATAGCCTTCCTGATAATGTTCGGGGTTCAGACACACTCTCTCTGTTTAAATCTAGATTAAAAACACATCTCTTTCGCCAAGCATTCGAATAATGTATCTTTTTAATTGTGAGTGTAGTTGCATCTGTTCAAAGGTGCATTTTTATTCATTAGCTTGGGTTAAACTAATTTTACTTTGTTGGATCAGCAGCTATGCTAATGATGTTTGTATTTTGTTTCTATGTTTCGCCACGGGATTTACATCCCGTGGTAACGAGGATTTATACAAGCTCCAGTCTGGATCCAGAACACCTGAGAAGAGATGATGCTGACCCTCAGAGGACCCAAGATGATGCTAACCTTGAATCAACAAACAGAACTAACAATTATTGCTAAATGTGTGACTGAATCATATAATAACTTAATTAATAATATTGATAGTTCATCATCTAGCTGACTACGTCTTGTATTATTATTATTATTTTTATTTTTTCTAAAATCCTGTCAAATGTGCACAAACTACTAGCTACTACTAAATATTGTAGAAACATAATTTTCTGTAAAGTTGCTTTGTAACGATTTATTTTGTAAAAAGCGCTATACAAATAAACTTGAATTGAATTGAATTGAATCTTGGGTAATCTTTAGCAGAACTCTTTATTGAGAATGCTCTGCATGGCGCTGTAGTGATAAAAAGTCTGACTAGTCATTAATACATTGTAATTTATATACATTTCAAGGGGATGGGATACACAGAGGTGGAGACAAACTAAACAAGGCATGGAAATGCAATCAGGAAAGTGCCAGACATTGGCATTTTCCCAGCCTTGATCTCATCAGCATAACAGTGTCATTTAAATACAGAGGTGCCTGATATCACCCATACCTCCACATTATCATAGAAACAAAGGCACAGCTGTGCCTTGAGTTTAGCAGGCACCTTTATGTTGGGCCCTTGCCCTATCATGAAGATACAATGTTAATGTCTCAGGAACCTGGGCTGCTTGACCTGATAATCTCAGAATGTCATAATCTTAACCTCAAAATTTAAAAACACAAAGTACATACTATTACATTGGAAACTAGATTTAACATAGTACAAATTTGTAATCCCACAGTCCTCCCATTGAGAGTTCTTATAACTTTCACATAATACAAATTTAAACCTTCAAAAGTCCATTCTATGGCCTATGTTTGTTAACATAAATGTAACTTGAAAAGGTTACAGGCACGTATAACTTATTCTGTCTCTTGTCCTAGATTTACTTAGGTATAATATTTATTTTTAGAACCATAACTGTTGACACATATGGTATGGATGGTAATAGGTCGTACAAACTATATGATGACACAGACAAATCATGTGGCATAAGAGTGGAAGTCTTGAAGTCCATGGCATCCTAATAGCTGTGAAGTCTGTTTTCTGTAGTCCATTTCCCATTTTGATTCACTCAGATGACTCTTTGTCCTCATGAAGCTTGTTCATGGATGTCTGAGGTGATGCTTTACACCAGGGTGTTACATATGGAAATGGCTTCTCATGCACACATACCTGCAACACAAGAAAACAAAGAAACAGCAGACCAGCAGTATTCATGCATAGACATTTTTAGACTTCTGTCGATCGTAAAGTGGTTCTAAGTCTGGTGATCACATAGTGTTTTTCTCAATCTAGTTTTAAGCAATTTGACACCTATGGACCAGTGAGGTGGGGAAAAATCTACTGATAGGGTAAAACCTATGAGGAAGTCTTCGCCACAGGGTTGGCTCCCGCGGCCTGTTGCATTACGGTTCTTCCCAGGGCTCCTCACTGGTCTATGTGTGTCTTACTCTGTCCCTGTAGTTAGTGTGTAAACTTTACTGTGTGACATCTCCATCCTCTAACGAAACACCAGTCATAGCAAGACATCATAACCCAAAAAGAATACAAGTGACTGGAGTGTGCTTTAGTATAGCTTTGAAGGCTGTGAGTATATTTAACGTTCTCTCAATGAAAGGAAGTGACAGTCAACTTCCTGTAGTTTATTTACAAAGGATGTTTCATCTTTGTTGTACATTACTGGGGAAGTTAAGCACTCACAGCCCTTACAGTTAACACCTGAGCAAGCTGCTCCAAAAGTTAGGTGACGTGGGGAGGGGCAGCTTCAGAGTAGTAAGTAGACTGAGTAGGAGCTGAGTAAAGATGTTCATTTATCTAAATGTCTTCTTGCTTTTCCTACACTCTTTCATCCAGTGTCCAGTTTTACCACAAAAAATGACAACTGCCCTCCTTCTTAGGACTTGTACGTTTCTGTCGGTTCTCTGTTTTGACCTGAAAAGATGCTGCTGCAATCTTTACTCTGGCTTTGACATCAGAGTTTCTTTCCCAAGTAGCTAAACTGTCTAGATTACTTCTGAGAGTTTTGTTAGACCAAGTTAGATCTAAGAATGGCAAGGCTTTTCTGTACTCAGCTATAAGGCCATCTGACCAGATGCGGACTAATGGTCCCTTGTCCTCTAACACACTTTCAGGATCATCAACTATTCCACTGTAAGTTACTGCTGACTGACAAAATCTTTCAGTGTATTCACTCAAAGTTTCAGCCTCCTTCTGTACACAACTAGTGACCTTTGACCAATCAACTTTTGGTCCAACAATATTCTTTAACTCTCTCAGAACTCCCTCTCTCAAATCATCTTTACTGGCATGTTGTAGTTCAGAAGTAACAGCAGACTCAAAACTGTTGAATTCAGATTCAGTTAGAATTTGTGACATCAGCTGTGTGACTTCTGCTAACAACATGTCATAGAGACGCATTTTGCTGATCAATGCTCTTCTAAATTCAGTAAAATTTGTGTGTGTTAAAGGTAAGCTATGGGATAGTCACTCTATATCTTTAGGTCTTAACGATTTGGCAACAGTTTGTGTTTGAACACCAGAAAAGTTGTGAGGAACACCTTCAGTTCCCTGAGATCTTTTCCTCCCTCCACATACCTTTACTGAATCTACAGGCACATCAGTTACTGACTGGATGGCTACATCAGTTTCAAAGAAAGCTTATAAGTCAGGATAATTTTTATCAGTCTGACTAAGTTCTTCCACATCAGTTTTTGCTCCAGCTTTGTTGCGGTTCAATTTCTTAGTCAAAGAGGATACTCTAGCTCTGAGGTCTTTGTTCTGTTCCTCTAGTTCTAAGTTACGCTGAGAATGTTGCGTAGCTAGTCCTAAACCAAATTCTGTGTGGCAGCAGATAATGTCTTTCCCATTGTTTTTGCAAAAACATGATCCCAGTACCTTACATTCTTCAATAGACCATACTTTTTCTGGATCAATGCAAAATTTCTTTATCAAATCCAATCTGACTGACTCTGTCACTACTGAGTCCATGTCCTGTCCTAACAAGGATTTGAACTCACTGTCTGTCCATGAAGGTGTAGCTAGTCCACCTTTCTTAGTTTTTGGAATCAGCTTAGAATTCCTTCTCAGCATTTTGTAAAGTATTTCTGATACAAATGGAAACTTCAAACACTTCCCTGGCAAGCAGAGGATGAACACACAAATTACTAGCACTTTATGCAAAACTTCCCTACCAGACACAGAGGGTAGCAAAATATTATTATGTGATGCTAATCTTCCCTGCCTAAATATAATTTTTTAGAGGGTAACTTAGTTAACCAAACCCTACAGCTGGCTGTTAACTCTTCTCTGACGGTGCAGAGGGTAACAAATTTGTTCTGGTCTTAAAGGTTCTTTTGGATAGAGTTACATTCACCAACCATTGGTTGTACATAAAGATTCAGTCTGGAATAAAGTCAGACCTTTGTTGAGATTGCAGTTTCAATCTGGATTCAAGTGAGAAGCTCTATCCGGGTCATGGCACCAAAAACTGTTCGGAACTCAGAAATGAAGACCAAGAGACTCTTGGGTAATCTTCAGCAGAATTCTTTATTGAGAACGCTCTGCGTGGCGCTGTTGTGATAAAAAGTCTGACTAGTCATTAATACATTGTACTTTATATACATTTCAAGGGGTTGGGATACACAGAGGTTGAAAAAACCTAAACAAGGCATGGAAATGCAATCAGGAAAGTGCCAGGCATTGGGATTTTCCCAGCCTTGATCTCATCAGCATAACAGTGTCATTTAAATACAGAGGTGCCTAGTATTGCTTAGTATTCAGTACATACTGTAGCAAGCTAGTTTTCCATTTGGAACAAGTCATTGTGAAAGAAGTTGACAGTTGTCTTACAGACAAAAATACAGTGAAAACAAAAGGTAATCATCCACATTTTCACAGGTAAAAGTGGAAAATTTTGAAATTCTATCAATTTCATCAATTTCAAATTCATTGTATGAAATGAATATAAAATAGTAATTAATAAAAAAATATAGATAACAGTGAACTGAGTTGAATATATGATAAAAATAAAATAAAAATAAAGTAAAAATAAATATACCAGCTTATATAGAAGAGTTTCTCAGGTGCATTTCTTACAGTAGCATACATTAGCATTGCTGCGTTCCATACAATACATTTCTATTGTTGTATAGAGCAATTGTCTCTTAGGGATTATTTAGCAAATGTCTTCTCTAAAAATCATAAGCTACATAATAGAAAGATGGCATGAATCATTTGAAGACACGCTTAGAAAATGTTATGGGGCTTGGGTGACTAGCAGCCTCCTAGTAGCACAACAAGTCAATATTGCCCCTCTAAGGAATTTGTTGTAATGTTAGCATCTGGTCAGGGAGATTACAACTGTACATCTTGTGACTTCTCAGCTGGTAAAATGCAGGAATAAAAGCACTCTGTCTCTTAGCTTTGTGTCTAGTTTCAGAAGTAGCTTTGTGTATGTGAATAGGATTTCATAATATTCTAATGAAGAGAATATTGCATAAACTCAACAGTATATTTTACACATAAGATTGGAAAATTAAATAATTCAAAGAATTTGAGCAGGAAGAATTTTAAGTATCACATATCACTGTTGTCTAGCTAACTCAATAATAGATGCCTGTGTTACTTTAATCTCACTGAGTTAAAGGAACACTCAACTATTTTTGAAAATAGGCTTTCCATCTTCCATCAATTTTCCATCTTGCCTAGAGTTAAATAGTTGAGTTTTACCAATGTCAAATCCATTCAAGTTTTGAATAGGAAAAATATCTAAACTCTGTGGTCATTTTTGAGCGAGTTGCTAACTGCCTAATCAGAATCAATGATCTAAGCTAAGCTAAACTAAAAGTGCTACAACCAGACCTGGAGAAAGGAATGAATCTGAAAATGGCAAAACTTAACTGTTTAAGTCTAAGGGAGGTGGAAAATGAGCATATTTTCAAAAACAGTGAAGTGTATAATGTATAATTCATTACTAGGTGATGCTTTTAAAGAAAAAAGGGATGCAGACTAAATGAGTGGATGGATGAATGTTTGATTGAAACAGGGCAGTGAGCTGGCTAATTGAGTGTGGTCAGGCTAACAACATTAAATGACACAGCTCTCAGAATAAGGTAGGTGGCCGAAACCAATGCTTTTATCAGGCCACTGTGTTTTATTTGTCTGCTGTTGAAAGTAGGATGTAGATGCAGCCTGAATTAATTTCCTCTCAGGACATTAAGCAATTTTCCTCTTATTTTACTGTGGCTCTTTCGGATTCACAGGCTAAGCACAACAACATGCACAGCAGACCGACACTGTCGGGTTTCTAATTAGAGATCCCACATTTCCACTGACATAAACAACAGCACATTATAAAGCATGGCAATTACCAGACAATGAAATGCAGAGAGGTTAAGTGAAAAGGCCTTGATCCCAACATGTCTGATTCAGGCATGAAAGTATGATACTGTCTGTACATTAGTTATGTAGTACAGACACGCTAAACTATGCCTCAATTAAAGACAAACACTGACATGATATGGCTGATTGTTCCGCTGTCACACAATACTTCC
This sequence comes from Carassius auratus, assembly GCF_003368295.1. Taxonomy (NCBI): domain Eukaryota; kingdom Metazoa; phylum Chordata; class Actinopteri; order Cypriniformes; family Cyprinidae; genus Carassius; species Carassius auratus. Next base: position 7,580,577 of record NC_039244.1, on the reverse strand, counting down.
TATCTTCCTCCTTCTCATTCGCTCTTACAGACATTACAAGAAGGTCACACACTGCTGGGATGATGACGGCAATAAAATACTAACCAGAGTCATCATACACACACAAAAAAAGATCTATTAATAGGATTTTATCATATTGATTTTTCACTGGTGTTTTATTATTATTATTATTATTATTATTATTAATTGTATTGTGCTTCAGTATGAAAGAAATAGTTCACCCAAAATTGAACATTTGTTGAAAATGTTTGACCCTCAGGCCATCTAATATGTAGATGAGTTTCATTTTTTCTCTGTGAACAGATTTGGAGAAATTTAGCATTACATTACTTGTTCACCTATGTATCATCTGCAGTGAATGGGTGTCATCAGAATAATCAGCTGATAAAAACAGTCAATGGATCAATGTTTTGCAATGTTTTGATGACACAGTGAATGGGTGTCATCAGAATAATCAGCTGATAAAAACAGTCAATGGATCAATGTTTTGCAAAGTAGAAAGCTCCGTTGTTCGCTTTACATAATAAAACATGTATTTTTTATTTTTTTATTTTTTTTAAATACACAACATACTGTGAAATACCGTAATGTTACTGGCTGGCATCTTCACTTCTTAACAAATCCACAGTTTACTCTACAGTAGCTTAACAAATGCGATTTTAACACAAGGGAACAGTGTTCTGTTTTATAATACTCACCTTTGTAAGCATTCTTGTCACTGCTCTCCTTCACGTTCGATACCAACTTATCCTTTGCGCGTGGCATACTGGGATTGAAAAGTATCCATCGATGAACCCTTCAGAATCTTGGCTGAAGCAGTAGGACATCTGGGGATTTCTCCCCAACTGTTTTATGAATACTGAGGTTTCGAACGTACTTTCTTCACATCTATGCATCACATCTTCACATCACACTTTTTTCCTACTATATAGTAGGTGAGTAGGCATATTAGAACGCAGATTAAGTATACGTACAACTGAAGAGATCTTGAAGACCGGAGGGGGAGAAGTTGTCGCCAGGGGCCTGGCTCACGTCCTCCACTGTGGATGCACCTGAGGTCCTTGGTGTCCCTGCTCCGGAGTGAAGGACATCTGGGAAGACAGCATCCTTGGTGCATCGGTGTTACAAAACCCTTTTAGTCTAGAGGAAATAAGGTGTGCAACACTAAAACATTGAACACGTACTGGAAAACACCTTACACACAAACAAAGAAAAAAAAAAAAAAAACTATTGTAACGTCCTTGGGCGTAATTTGTTTAAGGTGTTATTTGTGCAATATTTAATTATTGCCACTATGTTGATTACAGTTTGTTTTGCCAGTGTTTTGTCTCTCTATTCTCTCTATGCCATTCAAAAAGCTTAATGAATATCAGCTGGTTCTGGTTGTCATCAATCACCTGGTTGCTCTGATTGGCTGCTGGAGGGAAAGCTTGTGGATAAAAGCTGAAGACTCCATCTGAAGTGTGCCCTTCTTGGCCTTTGCTGCCTCTGGAGACTTTTCACCTGCCCCAGACCATAGCATGTGTGCTAGTTGTCTGTTTGCATTGTTGTTGGTGTATACAGTTTGAAACGTTGGGGAGCTGTGGTTTATTTGTTTTTGTACAAGTGAGCTGCCAAGGTTAGACCTTAAGGTGAAAGTTTAATTAATTTTGGAGCCATAGGGAGGAGGACGCCATTTCTTTTATTGTCCATGTTTTCACCTGTTTTTGGCTAGAAAGGGAGTAAGGTAAGACTTTTGTTGTTTATTCAAAAGAAAATGACCTTGCTTATGGCAATGGAAGCTCGGACACTTCCAGGCTGATGATGGAGTAAGAACGTGGATTTTGTAGCTCCGCTAATTTTCATTAAAATTTCATTAAAACAAGGCAACATAAAGCTTGTAAGTGCTCTAGAATCCTTTATAGAGTTGCATACGCTTAACCTAAATTGCAATTTACGTGTTTATAAATGCCGTCGAAGAAACAAGGAAAGAAAGATGTCGCTGAGGGAGAAAGTTCGGCCGAGACCACGGGCTCGCTGGAAGAGGCCAGCTCAACAGCAAGTAACGACCCGGTACTGCTTGCAATTGAATCTCTCCGAGTGGAGCTTGGCAAGGTTAAAACTGATATTAAAGAACGTTTGAAAGGAGAAATGGTGACACTGGAAAAGAAAATTGACGCAAAGTTTGATGCAATTCAGCTAACCATAAACGACCATTGTTCAACATTTGAGCATCTTGAACAGAATGCTACGGCCTCAACAGAAGCGGTTACGAAATTACAAGCTCAAGTTAAAAGTCTGTCCGAGCAGGTGTCAGAATTAACGGAAAAATGCATCGATCTGGAAGGCCGTTCCAAGAGGCAAAATATAAGAATCGCGGGAATCCGAGAAGAAATGGAAAACGGTCAAGGCGCTAGAGAGTTTGTGGCTTAACTGCTAATGGAGGTGCTTGGATTGGACGAGCTGCCTGTTCTGGATCATGCGCACCGAGCTCTTCGTTCCCGGCCTGAGGACACTGACCCGCCGCGGCAATTCATTGCTCGAATACACCATGGCCATACCATGGAACCAACATCATGCGCAAAGTGTCATCACAGAGAAAGCTTACCTTTAACGGTCGCTCCATTCAGATCTTCAGAGATTATCCTTCGACTGTGGTCAAACGTCGGGCAGCCTTTTCCAGAATAAGACAAATCTTTCAGGATAAACCTGGTGTTAAGTTTGGTATTCTGTATCCAGTAAAGCTCTGGGTGTCATACAGCGAGGGAGAGAAGCTTTTCACCGACGCGAACGATACATGGAAATTTGCAATCGAACTGTTTGGCACAGATAAGTAAATGCAGGATAAGACTTCAGAGACGTCAAGCCTGTTGTTTTGTTTAAGTTTCTGTTATTTAGCGGACTCACTGTTGGACTTTTGTGAAGTCCCAGCAAAATAAAATGCGGAGGTCGGCTTTTCTTTTCTATTTGTTTTTTATTATACCTTTTTATTGCCTTCTACTTCGTGGTAAGTTGTGCTGTACATTTGTTCCTGTAACAGCTGAACATTTTGTTGGGTGGGTGGGTCAGTGCTAAAGGTTTCCATGGTAACATCTACCGGTGTGTAGGTAACTTGTCAGAACAGATTGTTATTTTCTGTTGTAATCACAGTTCATGCTTAATAAGGTAAATGCGAAAGGGGCGTCTTTAAATTTCTCTACTTGGAATGTAAAAGGTCTGAATGAACCAGTTAAAAGGGGTAAAATATTGTCTCATCTAAAATCACTGTTGTCAGATATCATATTTCTACAAGAGACTCATTCAAAACGTACTGCCCAGGTTAGACTTAGATGCAAGTGGATTGGACAAATGTATCATTCCAGTTTCTCTTCTAAATCTAGAGGAACAGCTATCCTTATCCGTAAAGGAGTTCCATTCAAATATAATTTGACTATTTCAGATAAAGAAGGGAGATATGTAATTGTTGTTGGAGAAGTATTTTCTGTGCCATTGACATTAGTCAATGTTTATGGACCAAATTATGATAACCCTGAGTTTTTCAAAAAAGTGTTTGATCTAATTCCAAATATTTCAGATACAAATCTCATAACCGGAGGTGATTTTAACTGTGTACTAGACCCGTACTTAGATAAATCCTACTCCACAAAAATATTTTGTTCCAACTCCAGTAAATTTTTGAATTCATATATAACTAATTCAAATATGTTTGATGTGTGGAGAATTCTCTATCCAACGGCTAGGGTATACTCTTTTCATTCTCAAGCTCATAATCTATATACACGAATAGATTATTTAATTCTGGATGGTAAACTCATGCCTCAGGTTTGTACTGCTAAATATCATAATATTATTATTATATCCGATCACAGTCCGGTGACCTTTTCTATTAAAATAAATAATATGGAGAAACCACAAAGAAATTGGAGGCTTAATTCTCCTTAATACATCCTCTAAGTCTATGTGCCATATTTCTAGAGAGAAGAGCGGCACCACCCCAGGAGGCATGAAGACCATCTCTTTTCAACAGGTCAGGTCTGCCCCCAAAGCTTGTCCAATTGTCTATGAAACCTATGTTATTCTGCGAGCACCACTTAGACATCCAGCCATTGAGTAATGACAATCTGCTATGCATCTCATCACCACAGTAAACAGGGTGGGGACCAGAGCATATTACAGTGTCTGGCATGAGCGGCAACCTCCCGCTCTCTCTCGTGAGGCCAATAAGGAAGTGACTAAAACTGCAATTCATCGACTGGCCGCTTGAGGCTGGCTGCAAAAGGGAGTCAGTCCCATAGACTCCCCATGTTAAAATGCCCAACTTTACAGCAGAAAAAAACATGTTTACAGCCTGGTAAAAAAAATTATTTTGGTCAATATTGCTAATTTTGCCCTTCATGACAAATGTGAGGGGGGGTGAATTTTTTTAAAACTCATCCGATTAAATTATATTAAGACATAAAGTTCTGCATAATTAAGGGCGTGGCCACTTGAGTGACAGGTGGATTGCCGCTGCTGACAATGCCGTCGCACTAGGTGGGCGTGGCTTCAGCAATCAGCTCCCGCCTTTTTGCCCATTTTCGATTATCCGGAAGAGTCACGCGGTGACGCGCTGCCAAGATGGCGACGGCCCGCTCTACACACTTTAGGCTTCAAAACCGCACTTAGGCTTGCTACATCATTAGAAGAATGGCATCTACGCAAATATTTGTCTGTTTCGCTCTTATTCCGAGGTCACCGTAGCCACCAGATCCAGTCTGTATCCAGATCAGAGGGTCAATGCAGTCACCCGAATCCAGTAAGTATCCAGACCAGATGGTGGATCAGCACCTAGAAAGGACCTCTACTGCCCTGAAAGACAGCGGAGACCAGGACAACAAGAGCCCCAGATAAAGATCCCCTGTAAAGACCTTGTCTCAGAGGAGCACCAGGACAAGACCACAGGAAACAGATGATTCTTCTGCAGAATCTGACTTTGCTGCAGCATGGAATTGAACTACGGGTTTGGTCTGGTCAGAGGAGAACTGGCCCCCCAACTGAACCTGGTTTCTCCCAAGGTTTTTTTCTCCATTCTGTCACCGATGGAGTTTCGGTTCCTTGCCGCTGTTGCCTCTGGCTTGCTTAGTTGGGGTCACTTCATCTACAGCAATATCGTTGACTTGATTGCAAATAAATGCACAGACACTATGTAACTGAAAAGGGATGACATCACTGAATTCAATGATGAACTGCCTTTAACTATCATTTTGCATTATTGACACACTGTTTTCCTAATGAATGTTGTTCAGTTGCTTAGACGCAATGTATTTTGTTTAAAGAGCTATATAAATAAAGGTGACTTGTCATGACTTGACTTGACTTGACGTTTAGCATTAGCCAGCACTTTTAAATTTGCCAAGATGTCAGGCACTCTGGCTCCCGGTAAACATTTGACTATGATGGCTGGTGTATCTATATTCATGTTCGATAAAATAGAATTGCCAATAAATAGATCACTTTCATCAGGTTTCTCAGTGGGTGCATCACTGAATGGGGAGAACCAGTTTAATGTTTTGATCAGAACAGAAGAGTGATGTTTTGACCCCCGACTATGCCGTGTCACCCAGTTTCCCTGCTGTGGGGGCTCTGTTGCCAGAACTGAACAATACAGTACAGGATTCCCTGAGCTAGATGCATCCAAAGCCGTATCTAGAGCCCTCCCATTTTTACTCTCCTGAATTAAAGTTTGGATGTGTGTCTCTAATTCTGAAATTTTCACTGTCAGCCTAACTCTTGCCCTGCATTTATCATATGTGAATCACTCATCACCAATAGATATAGATAAACTGTACATGTGGCAAGCAATGCAAATAACAATAGCAGGAGTAGCCATTACTCACCGTCTAAACTCGGTCCTAGAGGGCCAGCGACCTGCAGAGTTTAGCTCCAACCCTAATTAAACACACTTGAACCAGCTTATAAAACCCTCACTAGACACAATATAAATTTGGTGTGTTAAGGCCAGCTGGAGCTAAACTCTGCAGGGCATTGGCCCTCCAGGATCTTGTCTGGAGACCCCTATCCTACAGAGTTGTTACTTTGCACGTTTTTTGATCATGGCAAATAATAATGTAAAATTATTTCCTTAGATTAGGAGATATTCTGTCTCGCATCACATACATTATCAGTAGTTAAGTATGTGGTCTCGAAGAGGATCCTTTTTTTCCTCTCATTTGGACTTGGCTTGCACTCAAAACTTTTGGACTTGGTCTTGACTTGGACTCAAACCTCTTTGGACTTGGTCCTGACTTGCCCTCACCAGTCCTGGTCTTGGACTCAACAAAGATGGGCTTGACAACAGCTCTACCCTGGGGTCCCCAAGGATTTGTGCTGATTCCCCTCCGCTTCACTCTGCTGACCCACGATTGCACACCTCACACAACTTCAACCTCTTCATTGAGAACGAGTCAATCTTTCGTTCGTTATCTGGCTCGGCTCAGTGTTCATCTTCAGTTCTCTCCTCACAGCAGTTCAGTCAGTATACTGTTTGAATAAATTAATTACTCCAGGATATTGGTTTGTTTTAACTCAGAGAGCATGTAAGCCACATTAAAAAAGTTAACAGCTTAAGTCAGTGTGGATTATTTCTTATTGGAGACGTGAACCATTTCAAACGATTCAGTGAACTGGTTCAAGAAGATATGACTAAAATGCAGTGTTGTGGACACGCTCACAACAGACCCGGAAGAGAAAACAATGCTGAATAAAGTCATATTTTTTCTGCTATTTTTTGGACCAACATTTTTTTCAATGCTTCAAAAAATTCTAACTGATCCTCTGATGTCAGATGAAGATGTTTTTATTACCTTTCTGGACATGGACAGTATACCGTACATACATTTTCAATGGAGGGACAGAAAGCTCTCGGTCTAAATCTAAAATATCTTAAATTGTGTTCCGAAGATGAACGGAGGTGGAACGACATGAGGGTGAGTCATAAATGACATAATTTAAATTTTTGGGTTAACTAACCCTTTAAGTTTGTGGATGACACAACTGCAGTTGGTCTCATTAGCAACAGAGATGAGACAAAGGAGTGAGGTGAGCTGAGAAGAGCCAGAGCCAGAGCCCCCCCCCCCATCCCCATCATGTGCAGAGGCACCATCGAGAGAATTCTGACGAGCTGCATTACTGTGTGGTATGGTGCCTGCAACGCATTCTGGCGGAAGAGCTTCCAACGCATAGTGAGAGCAGCTGAGAAGATCGTTGGTGTCTCCCTCCCCTCCCTTCAGGACATTTACAGAACCCGTCTCACCCGCAAAGCCTTCTGCGTTGCAGGTGATCCCACCCACCAAACACACAGCTTCTTCAGTCTGCTGCCATCAGGGAGGAGACTGGAGAGTCTCCAGGTCAAGACCAGCAGACTAAAGGACAGCTTCATCCATCAGGCTGTCAGGAAGCTGAACTCCCTCCTGACCTTGCAAAATAAATAAAAAATCCCAAGGTTTAGTTTTTTCGCTGTATTTTATTGCTTGAAAAAAACAAACTTTTGTATCATAATAAACATGCCATGAGCATATCGTTACGAAATTAATTACAAAAATCTTTGGCACCATGCTCTAATGGTATTCAAAATGTTTTTGTTGCAGCGCCACCTTTTGGTCAAAAGTTATAAAACAATTGACAAAAATTCTAATTATTATTTTAATAAATTAAACCGTTGAAAAGAAAGTGGTCTCGCTATATTCTTTTAGTCATGCAGAGAACGTCAATATCAATTATTCCAAAATTTGCCAAACTTCCTGTCCGCCATTTTGATTAAAGTTGAAAACCTACTATTTCAAACTCCTCCTAGACCTTTAGTCTGATTTTCACCAAATTTGACTTGAATCAACCTCAGACCAAGCTGGCAAAGAGTTATGTGCTGTAAATCTGGAAGAATTGACAATAAAGCAGAATTTTACTTTTGTCTTTGACTTTGATATATAGGCCATTTTTCAAAACTGTTACAAATTACTGTCCCACAACCAAAAACACATTGCAAAAACCTACCCTAAGATCCTTATATTCTCTATTGAATCCCGCATTAACATTTAAAATATTAGTAAGCATAATATATACAAAATCATAATTTATTGGGTATTTTCCATCGAGAGATGGTTGTCCCAAACCCTAACCCCTACATTTCTATTTATTAAAATGATATTGAAATATTTTTTTGTATTTTTTCCCATATATTTTTGATCCATTTTAAAAGTGAAGTGATATATATATATATATATATATATATATTCTTTGTAAATTCTGAAACTTTATGTAAAAACATTTTTTAAAGAGTTATTCCTTATCATTTAATTTTTATATACAAACTATGCTATCACTAACCGAACTGTGCTAACAAAAAGCTGATTAGAGATTTTAGATAGGTTCAAAAGTATCTAAAATTTTCACTACCAAAACATTTGGTCAAGCTTTAATTGTGCTTAAGTATGCAAGTTAAAATTATGTAATGTGATGTGGTCTCTACCAAAGCATTAATGTCATTACTGAACCATGGGATGTTTTGTCAAAAATGAAGTATACTGAAATATCAACTAAGATGTTATGATAGTTTTTGGTTCAATGTAGACCTATATTCAGGAGACTCAAGATCAATCCTCTTTATTGACATCGAGAAATCTCACATACGACACGGGACATTCAAGACACCACACTAGACACGGAAAAACACAGGGCTTAATTCATAGGACTAATCAAGGATACTAATGAGGAAACACCTGAAATCAATAAACATGATTGAACATGAAGGAAAACAGGGTCATGGAAAGCACGTGGGGGAGGAAAACACAGATCACGAGACTGACAACAACAAATCTCATAAATTACACTTGAAACAAAATCCCAAATTCATTACTTAAATGAAATTATTAAACCATTATACAGTATAATAATAATTACATGAAAAACAAAAATAACTCATACACAACTGCACAACTATTTTTATAGACATGAGAAATGTGTTGATCGTGACACTTCAGGAAAGTGACTCTGTGTAGCTACTTCACCTATGATCACGGTTTGGTTTGAGGTGAAAGGATACTACCTATTTCATAAAACATTTGTCATGAATAATTATGTAGGAAGAGCTTTCCTAACAATCATGTAACATTTGCATTTGTTGGCAGTTGCATTTTTTCAGAGACACGAGTGAAATTGTGTGAATGTTACTGACCCATTATAGTCTGTATGAATGATCAAGGAGATGCATCAAGAGAACTGGAAAAAGCACTGCTCTGTAATTGATAGTCAGACTTGTAAATTTCTTCGAACCTGCAAAACAGTGTGGTCCCTTCTACGTGACAAGCTGCAACACCGGTGCTGGCTGTTGCATATATGTTTTTTAGAGGCAGAGAGTCTATTATCCTTTTGAGCAATTCCTGTACCTAAAAATAAAGCAATGTACAGTGGTGTTACAAAAATGCCATGAAATAAAAGACCTAAGAATAAATTAATCATATGTGGCTTTGAATAAATAAAACACAAATTACCTGCACTGCCTGTGAAAAAAACTCATTTTTGCCACTCAAGAATGCATTTAGAACTGCAGACACACATGTAATATATATATATATATATATATATATATATATATATATATATATATATATATATATATATATATATATATTACATTTTATCCAAAGCAACTTACAGTGCATTCAGGCTATCAATTTGTACATATCATGTGTTCCCAGGGAATCGAACCCCCAACCTTACGCTTGATAACGCAGTGCTCTACCAATATACATATAACAGACATATATTCACACATAACTGAACTGACCTTAAATTTCAACTTAAATTTAAAATGAATAAGGAAAAAAAGTATTTTAAGTATTTAAGTATTTTAAAATAAATACTTAATTTGTGTTCTAATATACCTACTCACCTACTATATAGTAGGGAAAAAAGAGTATGTGAAGAAAGAAGTACGTTCGAAACCTTGAACCATAAAACAGTAGGCGAGAAATCCCCGGATGTCCTACTGCTTCAGCGAAGATTCAGAAGGGTTCATCGTTGGATACTTTTCAATCCCAGAATGCCACGCGAAAGGGATAAATCATCATCGAATGTGAAGGAGAGCAGCGTAGAGGGTGTTACCAAAGGTCAGTATTATAAAACAAAACATAGTTCCCATGTGATTAAATCGTATTTGTTGAGCTACTGTAGAGTAAACTGTTGATTTGTTAAGGTGTAAGACGCTAGCCAGTAACATTACAGTATATTTGTAATAAAAAAACAACAACAAAACATGTTTTATTATGTAAAGCGAACAGAGGATCTCCAGTAAGCACATGTACGTCTCCAAAGTGGATTTGCATGAACCAAATACATCATAAAGACGATTAAATGTCTGTTTAATATGAGACAGAGAACTTTTCTAAGAAAATTGCAAAAGAGCAAATCACATGAACAGATATCTGAGTGAGAGATGTGTGTGTTATTATGTAGAATTCACTGTCTACATTGCTTTAGATGAATGTAAGTAATGTAAATAAATAAATCTACATTAAGTAAACATAAGTTATCTATTCCATTTGACCAGTAGTATTGTTGATCAATTGTGGGGATCTTGTGTTGGATAAAGTGAATGAACACATCAGCATCTAGCTCAACATGTAAATGCAGTATATCACATATAAATCAGAGAGGAAACTGACTCTTACAGGAATAGATGAGACACACGTGTGTTTATCTGCTGCAGAGTGACTGATGAAGGAATGATGCCATCAAAGTCTCTCACTGAGGACCCTACAGTCATCCATAAAACATCTTTTATTTCATTAATAAACAGTCATTACAGCACTTTTCTGATTATTAATTGCTGTACATTTGATGCAGATCTTTTGTGGTTGAGCAGGTGACAGAGGCATTTGTGGAAAAAACCTGAAACTAAAATATAAGATAAGAGATAACAGATCATTCTGTTAATTGTAATACAGAAATTAAACGACACTGTGCTGTTAAAATGACTGCTTTTGTATTGTGTTTGTGCATCTTTGCAGGATCTGAAATGCCTGCAGACAGCTGTGTGCACTGAAGATGGTGAAGATGGAGTACCATGGGTGAAATGCTCCATCACTGCATCTCCTCTTGTTTCTCATCAGGACCAGATGTTGCTGTGGTCTCTTCATCTTCAGTGACCCCAGAGCCAGTGAAAGTATCTAGAGAAAGACCAAAAGACACTGAGGATGTGATTTTGGTCAAGTTTGTTCTGCTGGTTTCTGTTCATACAACATCAGTCAATAAAACCTGAGTTTCAGATATTTCTAATGTATCATCAAATAATGTTATGAAGAATCTGAAAGTCGGGCTCCATCGACTTATACTGTATGAACACAAAACAGCAGGAGAAACTTCACCAAAATCACGTTTTGTGTTTGGACAAAGGACTGAACAGAATGAAGGCAAGTCATTAATGACTGAATTTATATGTTTAGATGAACTGACCCTTTAAAACCCCAAATAGAAACTGTATTAAATGTATGCATGCATTAATTTTATAGTTGTACCTTGAAGAAAAAAGCTTTAAGAAATAAGCAGCTTTATTGAGCATTTGTGCCCAGGACACAAAAAAGCATTCACAAAATTCACATTTACATGTATTAATTGGCTAGACACTTTTATCTGAAGTGACTTACAGTGCTCTTATTACAGGGACCTCAATCCCTCTGGAGAACCTGGAGTAAAGACACACCGGTGGAGATTGATCCAGCAACCTTCTGCTGACCAGTCCACTTCACTACACCACAGAAGTAATGAAACTATATCAAATTAACATGCAATTGTAAAAATATAAAATTTAATTCAGCAATAAATAGAATGCTGACAACATGATATAAAGCGTTTTACTCTGTGTAAATGTTTTCCAGGTAGTCATGCTCATGGAGAGCAGCACACAGATGTTTGGAGCAGACACTGCAGCAGTCAGATGTCCCGCACATGTTCTGCTCTTGTTCAGGGTTGTGTGGTCCAGGTTCTTCATCATAGTGTTCCTGATCCTCTCTGTGCACTCAGAGAAGGACTCGATGTCCCTCTCTCATCATGATCAGATTCAGTCTGACTGCAGCAGTGAGGGACCTGATGGACGGATGTGGGTTCATGTCTGTACACTTTCAAAAACAGAACAATGTCTGAATAAAGTTTTGTTTCATGTGTTGTTGACTTGTATTTTATTTATTGTGACGGTAACTTTTATTTATTATTTTACTTGTTTATTCATGTCTCCTGTTGTTGTCAGCAAATAAAATATAGCCTAATTGTTTCATCAACACATGCATTCATTCATTACTTGACTGAATATTTAGATGTATTCATCTTGGCTGCATTTGTCTAGTGTGAAGTCATGCATAGATATGAAAAAAAAAAAACAAATTACAATTTGTTTTACAAAAAATATACATAATTATTAGTAACCATTTATCATTGTTATTAGTCACCATATATCACCTTTATTTATATAGTGCTTTAAACAAAAAAGATTGTGTCAAAGCAGCTGATCAACATTAATTAAGAAAACAGTGTGTCAATAATGCAAAATGACAGTTAAAGGCAGTTCATCACTGAATTCAGTGATGTCATCATCTCAGTTCAGTCAACAATATTGCTGTAAATGAAGTGTCACCAACTAAGCAAGCCATAGGCAACAGTGGCAAGGAACTAAAACTCCATAGGTGACAGAATGGAGAAAATACCTGGGGTCAAATCAGGCTCAGTCGGGGAGCCAGTTCTCCTCTGACCAGACGAAACCAATAGTTCAATTCCAGGCTGCAGCAAAGTTAGATTGTGCAGAAGAATCATCTGTTTCATGTGGTTCTGTCCCGGTGGTCATCTGAGACAAGGTCTTTACAGGGGCTCTAGTCCTGGTCTCTGCTGTCTTTCAGGGCTGTAGAGGTCAGTTCTAGGTGCTGTTCCCCCATCTGGGCTGGATACATACTGGATCCGGGTGATTGCAGTGACCCTCTGATCAGGATACAGACTAGAACTGGTGGCTACAGTGACCTCGGAATAAGAGAGAAACAGACTAATATTAGCGTAGATGCCATTCTTTTAATGATGTAGCAAGCACATCAGGTCTTACGGGAAGTGTTCCCATTTCCGGTTTATCTAATTAATGCAGCCTAAACATCCTTTAAGGAATTTGGATATTAGAAGCATATTAGAACTAGATTTGAACTGCAAAACCTACCGAACAATGTTAGGTAGGTTATTCCAGAGTGTAGATGCTAAACAGGAAAAGGATCTGCCACCCGCAGTTGATTTTGATATTATAGGTATTATCAGATTGCCTGAGTATTGAGAATGCAGCGGACGTGGAGGATTATAATGTAACAAGAACTCATTCAAAAACTGAGGTGCTAAACCATTCAGGGCTTTATAAGTAATAAGCAAGATCTATATAATGTTTGATAGGGAGCCAGTGCAGTGTTGACAGAACCGGGCTAATATGGTCATACTTCTTGGATCTAGTAAGAACTCTAGCCGCTGCATTTTGGACTAACTGTAGTTTGTTTATTAAGCGTGCATAACAACCACCCAATAAAACATTACAATAATCTAACCTTGAGGTCATAAACTCATGGATTAACATTTCTGCATTTGACATTGAGAGCATAGGCCATAATGTAGATATATTTTTTATATGGAAAAATGCAGTTTTACAAATACTAGAAATGTGGCATTCTAAGCAAAGGTTGCTATCAAATAGCACACCTAGGTTCCTAACTGATGACAAAGAATTGACAGAACAGCCAAGTCTTAGACAGCGTTCTAGGTTATTACATGCAGAGTTTTTAGGTCTTATAATTAACACCTCTGTTATTTCAGAATTTAACAGTAAGAAATTACTTGTCATCCAGTTTTTTATATCTACTATGCATTGCATTCGTTTTTCAAATTGGTATGTTTCACTGGGCCATGAAGAAATATAGAGCTGAGTATCATCAGCATAACAGTGAAAGCTAACATGATGATATCTCCCAGGGGTAACATGTAAAGCATGAAGAGTAACGGCCCTAGTACAGAGCCTTGAGGTACTCCATACTGCACTTGTGATGAATATGATACCTATTCATTCACTGCTGCAAATTGATGGCGGTACCCTCAATTCCATCCGGCCCGAGACTAGAGCTCACAACCCTTCGATTGGGAGTCCAACCCTCTAACCATTGGGCCAGGACTTCCCCACTCCATAAAGTCGTTACTGCTGTGATGTTGAGAAATGTCAACACTTGTTGATGCTTTATTTTTCGTAAATTTAGCCACTGTATTGAATAAATACCTGGGGTTATGTTTGTTTTCCTTAACCTTCCTTAAGAGTAGAGGAGCAACTGTATTTAAAATGCTAGAAAATAGAGAATCCATATATTTGATAGCAGCCTTCAACTTCTCTGTATTGTTTGTCAGATGTTACTTATCTTCTTCTTCACAATACCCCATAGATTCCATGTGAGGTTAAAGTCAGGTGAGTTGGCTGGCACAGTAATCAAGCACAGTAATATAATGGTCAACGAACCAGTTGGAAGTGGTTTTGGCACTGTGAGCAGGTTCTAAAGTCCTGCTGGAAAAGGAAACCAGCATCTCCACAAAGCTTGTCAGCAGATGTAAGCATAATGTGCTCCAAAATGTCCTGGTAGATGGTTGCATTGACTTAAATACACAATGGAGTAACATGAGCAGACATCACGGCACCCCAAATCATCAGTGACTTCAGAAACTTCACACTGGACTTCAAGCAGCTTGGATTGTCTTCCTCTCAAGACTTCCTCCAGACTCCAGACCTTGATTTACAAATGAAATGCTAAATCTACTGTCATATGAAAAGAGGACTGTGGACCACTGAGCAACAGTTCTCCTTACCCCAGGGAAAATGCTTTTTTTTTTTGTGGTTCAGGAGTGGCTTGGTTCTATGAATGTGACAGCTATAGCCATTTCCTGAAGACGTCTGAGTGTGGTGACTCTTGGTGCGCTGACTCCGGCTTCAGTTCGCTCCTTGTGAAGCTCTCCTAAGTTCTTGAATCGGCTTTTCCTGACAATCTTCCCAGAACTGTGGTCATCCCTGTTGCTTGTGTGCCTTTTCCTACCACACGTTTCCTTCCAACTTTCTATGAATATATTATGATGCAGAACTATGTGAACAGCCAAGCCTTTCAGCAATGACCTTTTGTGGATTACCTTCCTTGTGGAGGGTGTTGATGATTGTATGCTGGACAACTGTCAAGTCAGTAGTATTTCCCCTAATTGTGGTTGCATGTTCTAAACTAGTCCAAGAGGTACAGAGTATTTATACTCAAAATAAATCAAACTAATCAAGCTCAAAATGGAATGTTCAAATTTTTGGAGAAAATGAATAAAAAAAATGTCC
The DNA here is from genome assembly GCF_003368295.1 of Carassius auratus. NCBI lineage: Eukaryota > Metazoa > Chordata > Actinopteri > Cypriniformes > Cyprinidae > Carassius > Carassius auratus. Next base: position 7,565,198 of record NC_039244.1, on the reverse strand, counting down.
TAAAGGTGTAAGTCGTAACCATCAGACTAAAAATAAATAAATAAATAAAAACTCTTGAAATATTTCTGTGTGTGTGCAATGAATCTAGAATATAAAGAAAATGAAATGTGCTTTTTTAAAATAAATTACAAAAATAAAGACCTTTTCCATGATATTCAAATTTGTTGAGATGCACCAGTAGTGTGGATTTAGTGTGTGTTAAGGGCACTGCTTTGGTGTTTTAAGATCTGAACAGTCTTGCACACTTACTTCCTGTCATGTGCACACGCTCTCAAGTGGCCAAGATCACAAGTCTGGGTATTTTAATTAGTTTGTCTTGATACCAACTGATCAATAGTGACAAACTGCAGACCAATCTGACCAAAGGCATTTAAGCAGATATCCAATCACCGATTGAGCTTACGCGGCGGACCTGCCCAGAAGCATGTGCTCCACCAATGAAATGAAGGATGTTTTCATTATGTCTCTTCCTTCCTGGGCCTCACGGGGATTTGTGCATCTTTCTTTGTTGCTTTTAATATTTTAAACAAATGACTTCTCGAAATGGTAAATAAAACAAAGATGGTTGGAGTATATTTAACAAACAATACATAAACAATACTAATATCAGTGTTTCAGTGTGTCATTTCTTTGTAAATTAATTGTAATTCACTAGCAATTTTTGGGGTAATTATTGTTTCTGCACATATTTTTTCACCATGATACATAAACATAAATAGATATGCCTATGTACATCCTACCAGAAACAGTTTGCTAGTTCCGTATAAATTGTATTATTGTTGTTCATCAATAAACCAGTGATTTACATTTAAGATTGCTTAATCTAGCTCATTTTCACACAGGCCAGGTTTACTGTTTTCTGGCAGTTAAACAAGTGTCTTTTGATTTAGTGGTGGTTAATTACATTTACCAGATTAAAATATCGGTCATGGGTTGGTGTATTTCCATAAACATGAAGGGCTCTTTTACGTAAGCTGGTTAAAGAAATTTCCAGGAATGAGTGACTGTCCCGCATCATTAATGAAAAGATAATGATTATTTTGATCTTGGACTTTCATTTTATTTAATTATACATTATCTGTGATATGCAAATAGGGTTATAAGTGAAACTTAACAAAGCCTTGGAACAAAGCTATTAGGAATTCATATCTAACTAACCCTGAACCTACCCCTAAACCTACCCCATGTAGTTACCTTGTGTTACCAGAACTTTCTTAGATAAATACACTGTAAGTACACTATAAGTACATGTAAGTACACGTACTGTAAAATAAAGTGCAACCCACATATTTGTATATATTTCAAACTGTTCTATTTAACTGTTCTAATGACCTTTAAAAAAAAAAGTGTTTTCCGATGGACATTTACCAACCAGTTGATGATAACATGAATTCACTCTTATGACAGTACCAGCCAAATTCACTCATTACACTTATCATTATTTCAGAATGTCAGTTTACACCACAGACTGAATAAAATTAAACATTGCTTGGAAATTGTTCAACAAAGTATTGATTGTTGTGTAAATATTGTCTGAAGTTTTGGTAGATTGTTATCAATTACATATCTTTTTATCAAAGTTATCTGACAATTCAAATTCAAGATGAATTTGTTCTGACACAGTTTAACTCTGAGTTCTTGTCATATTTTATTACCAATTTCTAAACTATAGCAAATAAACTGTGATAATTTAAGTACGGAGCCCCTAAAGGGTCATTGTGGTGGGAAAAAAATCAGAGTGACTGAAAAAAATTGGGGTGGGAGGATTTTTTGCATTTTCTCGCAAAGATATTTGCATTCTCTCGCAAAACTGTGTGTGACAGTCGTCCATGAGAAGGGGCTGTCACGCTCTTTTAGGTATTATTAAAGTTTTGTTTGAATGTTCGCCGGTTCCTGCCTCCTTCTTCCCGTGACTATGAACGTATGTTACACACTGGATGACTAAATTCAGTAAACACCTTATTAATAAAGTATACAGACAGAATAGCCAAGAATATGAACGTAACCCGGTAAACTGCACTTTAAGCGTAGGCTATCCCTAGAAAGAAAACGCTTTATAATGGACTAATTAGTCCATTGTAAGAGAGTGGTTTAAAAAGGCAGAATTTGGTATACATTTTATTAATAAATTATAGGCTACATGAAATCAGATAAGCCCAGAAGAACAGCAGTGTTTTCCTCCCATAAAAAAAATGCTGCTTAATGAAGACGGTGATTCATAAAAAAAGCCAAAATATGCTATAGAATTTATTAAAAAAGTAGATTCTGTGTGCATACAAGCAGAATTGTGTGATAAGCATTTTCTTCCCTAGAAAATGTGCTTAACGAGGCATAATATAAGAAAAAAAAATATTGTATAAAAATACGCTGCAGGCAATTAACACTGTAATCAATTAAGCCAGTGTTTTTTTAAACCTTTTACAATGGTGTACCCCCCTAGGCATTTAGCCTAACATTATTAGCCCCCACTTAGACCGCAGTCACACCTTTTCCATTAAGGGACAATATTTGCCCCCTTAAATTGATTTATAGATGCATTTTTACTGTTATAGAGGCACAGTTTTTTCTAGCCTTATTAATTGTATATGTTATGTTTTATGACGAAACACCGCTATTGCTTTGAGACGCACATTCTGTTGTGGATTTTGTTGGAACTATTATTTGTGTTATCGTGTTAGGGCCTCATGTGCACATATTTATTGCAAGTGTGGTCTGTTCATTATTAAAATAAAAATAACCAATACAGACATATTTTGGTTTTAGCCTATACTGTATTTGTCCATTAACCTCCCTTAAGCATAACATTTCTATAGCCTGAATGGCGGGGAAACGTTGCATTATTGCTATTTGCTTTACTGATAGTTATTAATAAGGTTATTAATATTACAATTATTATTCGACTTTAAAGTATTTACTAGGCCTTACAGAATTGGGCCTCCAATGTCACTGTACCAAAATAAGCATTTTAGAATGTCCCAAAACCATGTTGTAACAGAAATGAGTCGAACCAGACAAATTAAAGAGTCTATCAAAGCGATGTTTGAAACATGAGAGCCGAATTCCTCAGGAAGTCATAAATCAGTTCTAGTGCCACAAGAACCAAGCAAGATGACCAACCAACTTGTTCACACAACAGCTTTCAACATTAACACCACTAGAACAATTATTTACAATTTCAATTCAAAGAAGAGAAATTTGGTGTCAAATTTGTTGTTCATAATTGAAATGCAACGCTGGACATCACATGGAAACCCATGAGTTAAACACTTCCATTGACTTCCCCCCACCTAGCAGAACCAGACTGAAATTCCTAAGGGGGGAAGGGCTTCAAACCTTTGTCTTCACAGAACATCCCTTTGTCAGAGAATGGCAAAGAAACGTCTTTTGTACAGATATATGGACCAGAATGAACTCAAAAAGACTTATAAATGAATCAGTCCATCGCTTCACTCCATATTCATTTGTGTAACCCACACATTTGACTATCATGTTATAATCACTTATTGTGTATGTTTTTTTTAATAACTATGGCATAGCTTAACGATTCATAATTGTGTTTGGTATGTGTGTGATCAAATCTTCTTGCTTGAATTAGTACAGACAATAATTTATTTGTCCCATGTATCATATTTGTGTTATAGGAATCATGTCCAAAATTAGACCCTGCCAGAGCAGGAAAATTCGGACCACATGCTTGGTAAGATAAACATATGATTTATGATACCCCCGAGCCAAGACAATATCTGATTGGTCAAGACAACATTTGAGGTGTGGCCAATAGGCAAGTTTAAATACCTTTGGACACCATAAAATATTGTCTCTGGCTTTTAGTCTCTAGTTATGCTGCTGCTATTAGCCATGTCTGCTTTTAGTTCTAGCCTTGCTTGTGCTATTAGTCATGCATGCTCTTAGCTTTTAGCTTGTAGCTTTGCTTTGCTACCTAGCTTTAGTTTTTAGCTTCTAACCATGCTGTTTAGTCATCATTGTTCTTTGAGCACGGTTCTGCGTGCTTCAGCCTGCACGCCTGCTGCTACTTAGCCACAATGAGAAGTAACACAACCTAGTCTCGTCAAACTTTATTTATTTTCTTTTCCGTTTGAGAGTTTCGTGTTGTGAGTTAAGTTTTGTAATGTCGAGTCTCCGACGCCTGACCTCGGGTGCCCGTTCAACTTCAACCAGCGCACACGACTCTGCACTTTCAGCCAACGCCCAACAACCACGGGCTTCCCAAGACGTCACTTCAGCCAATACTGAACTTCCAGCCAATCAGCGACACCGGGATACCCCTTTCAATGGGAGTCCCTTTCACAGGAAACGAAGGCAATGTATCCCCAGATATTTGTTGTGCTGGTGCATCTAATATAATTTTAGTCACATTGAGGAACTCAATGCGAGGGCTAATTACGTCATTGATGGTTGTTCATGTCTATGCAATTTAACGTATTGCTGTAAACTTGGGATTCCATATTTCCATTCTCTTAAACTCATCTTTGCCTAACTTTCGATCTTCCTGCAACTTGTGTGAATGTGTGAGTGCGTGCGTTTATGTGTTAGATTAGTTTATATGTCTTAGATTTATCTAATAAAGCCTTATTCATATTGAAAAGAGAAGTATCTTGTGTTTTGTGCTTACAATTTAATGTCTTAAACTGCCGATCTTGTTACTGTGCTAATTGATAGTGTTTCACTATAGTTTGGATATTAGTATCCAGCGCAGATTTGATGTTAAACGGCTCGTTCACTGAATCGCAGGGCGTCTCCGTGACCAGCCGTGAAACAGTGATTCTGTTCAAATTCCCCTTAAAATCTTAAATGATTCCCTTTGAGCAAAATTGACCTGTTTCCGTTACAATGTCTTAAAAGCTGACTGTAGCCTATTTGAACTTGAGTCCAAGTTTAAATTAAACTTTTCTGGGCTTGAATTTGTTTTAGTGACATAAGCTTCCAGTACACAGCGACAACAACACACAAACAAAAAAAGGAGAGATTTACAAATTGGCAAATAAATAAGTGTATAAACAATTGTGCTATAAATGATAATGGAATAGGATTGAGTGAGATGCAGGAATGTTCTAGGATGGAGGGTTAACAAATAAATATAAGGATATTGCATGTTTATAAGCATAAGTAGGGAACATTTAACTGTTCATGAGGTAGATTGCCTGGGGGAAAAACTGTTCTTGTGCCTTCCTGTTCTGGTGTTTGCGGCTTTGAGGCGCCGGCCAGATGGCAAAAGTTCAAAGATGGGGTGACTTGGATGTGAGGGATCCAGAGTGATTTTCTGAGCCCTTTTCCTCACTCTGGATGTATACAGTTCTTGAAGGGTGGGCAGGGGAGCACCAATAATCCTTTCAGCAGTCCGAGCAGTTCTCTGTAGTCTTCTGATGTCTGATTTTGTTGCTGAACCAAACCAGACAGTTATTGAAGTACAGAGGACAGACTCAATGACGGCTGAGTAGAACTGTTTCAGAAACTCCTGTGGCAAGTTAAACCTTCTCAGCTGGCGAAGGAAATACAACCTTTGCTGGGCCTTTTTAACAATGGAGTCAATGTGATTGTCCCACTTCAGGTCCTGAGAGATGGTGGTTCCCAGGAATCTGAATGACTCCACTGCAGTCACAGTGCTGTTCATGATGGTGAGTGGGGAAAGTGCAGGTGGGTTTCTCCTAAAGTCCACGATCATCTCCACTGTGTTCAGCTCCAGGTTGTTAAGACTGCACCAGACAGCCAGCTGCTCAACCTCTTGTCTGTAAGCAGCCTCATCACCGTCCTGGATGAGGCCGATGACTGTAGTGTCGTCTGCAAACTTTAGGAGCTTGACAGAGGGGTCTTTAGAGGTGCAGTCGTTGGTGTACAGGAAGAAAAGCAGAGGGGAGAGAACACATCCCTGAGGGGCACCAGTGTTGGTGGAGCAGCTGTTTGATGTGAATTTCCCCATTCTCACTAACTGTTGCCTATCTGTCAGAAAGCTGATGATCCACTGACAGATAGAGCTAGGAACAGAGAGCTGGGTCAGTTTGGTCTGAAGGGCTGTTGGGATGATGGTGTTGAATGCCGAACTAAAGTCCACAAATAGGATCCTCACATAAGTCCCTGTTTTGTCCAGATGTTGCAGGATGAAGTGCAATCCCATGTTGATTGCATCATCCACGGACCTGTTTGCTCGGTAAGCAAACTGCAGGGGGTCCAGTAAGGGTCCAGTGATGTCCTTCAGATAAGCCAGAACCAGTTTTTCAAACGACTTCGTGATGACAGACGTTAGAGCCACAGGTCTGTAGTCGTTAAGTTCTGCTATCTTGGGTTTCTTTGGGATGGGGATGATGGTGGAGCGTTTGAAGCAGGAAGGCACTTCACACAACTCCAGGGATCTGTTGAAGATCTGTGAAAATATGGGGGCCAGCTGGTCAGCACAGATTTTCAGACAGGCTGGTGTAACACCATCTGGGCCTGGTGCTTTTCTTCTTTTGTTCTTCTTGAAGACCTGGCGCACATCATCTTCACAGATTTGAAGAGCAGGAGGTGTGGAGGGTGGGATTGCAGGATGTGTTATTGGTTGTGTAGGGAGATGGTCAGAATGGGTGTTGGGGGTTTCAAATCTGCAATAAAACTCAATCAGGTCGTTAGGAAGTCGTTGATTAGCCTCAGTGCAATGGGATGGTGTCTTGTAGTTTGTGATGGCTCTTAGACCTCTCCACACTGAAGTTGAGTCGTTGGAAGTAAACTGGTCTTTCAACTTTTTAGCGTAGATCTTTTTAACCGCTCTGATCTCTTTGTTCAGTCTGTTCCTTTAATGTTTAAGTTTTAAAAAAAACTTAAACATTGTGTAAATAGCACAAATATATAAGTAGAACATACATACAAATTAAACAATTTCAAACAGGCCCTTACCAAAAACTTACTTCAAGTTTATTTTACTAAGTATACTTAAGTACAGTTCAAGTATATTTTTAAATATGTTAAAGGGCCATTGCATGCTTGAATCTGATTGGCTGAAAAATGTTCTGAGGTGTGCAATTATTTTCTGGGAAACGCCCGGCAAACGTACAGTAGTTCCAGGCAGATCTCTTGACCACATTACAGTTCCATATCACTTCACATAGTTAACTTGAATAACGGTCATGCAATTTGAACAAAAAGGTGTTGTCAGTATTGCCCTGACAATTTTTAGCATATTTTAGCAAAGTTAGCATATATAGTGTAGCATCTTAAAGAGGCTACACATGACATTTCTCACTAGTGAGGTAATAACAGTGCTGTTTAGAGACGCTGTAGCAGAAGAGTGTTTAGAGATTCACAGATGTATGTTAGCCTAATTCACACAAGCTCTCTCTCTCTCTCTCTCTCTCTCTCTCTCTCTCTCTCTCTCTCTCTCTCTTTCTTTCATTCTCTTTCTCTCTGTTTCTCTGTCGCTCTTGCTCTCTTTCTAATAACTTCATTAATAACTGCATTAGAATGCTATCAACAGCTCAAGCCTCCGTTGACAGCTTTAAAATGATGTTTCAGTACTAGCAAAAGAGGCATTGGATGAGATGTGGAAGAAATAGACCTACTCACAATAGCGATTTAAGTTCAAAATCCGGACGAATCCCTTTAAATAAATCATCGGATCAATGTCTTGAGGTGTGGTAAGCATAGTATAAGCGGAATAATTCTCCGGACCGTTAAATTGTTAATGCTTCGCATCGTGACCACATCACCACCTCGGTTGTGCATTATTTTTCTAATAATTCAATGGCCTTTCTTCAATTATTCCTTACATATACTTTATGTATCAAGTAATACAAATATCAGCGTTCCAGTAGTATACTTGTAAGTGTACTGTTTCAGTACTCCTTGGGACTAATTTGGCCCACTTTCTAGTATATAAAAGCATACATTTAAAAATACTTTAAGTATAAATCTAGATTAAAGACCCATCTCTTTAACCTTGCTTATGCTTCTCATATCCAAATCCGTTTTTATGTTGCATTAATTAGGTATACCGGAACCGAGAACACTTCCCATAACACCTTAATGTAGATGCTACATCATTAGAAGAATGGTATCTATGCTAATATTAGTCTATTTCTCTCTTATTCTGAGGTCACTGCAGCCACCCGGATCCCGTACGTATCCAGCCCAGATGGTGGATCAGCACCTAGAAAGGACCTCTACAGACTTGAAAGACAGCGGAGGCCAGGACAACTAGAGCCCCAGATACAGATCCCCTGTAAAGACCTTGTCTCAGATAACCACCAGGACAAGAATACAAGAAACAGATGATTCTTCTGCACAATCTTACTTTGCTGCAGCCTGAAATTGAACTGCTGGTTTCGTCTGGCCAGAGGAGAAATTTTCCCCTGACTGAGTCTGGTTTCTCCCAAGGTTTTTTCTCCATTCTGTCACCGATGGAATTATGGTTTCTTGCCGCTGTTGCGTTTGGCTTGCTTAGTTGGGGACACTTCATTTACAGCGATATCGTTGACTTGATTGCAAATGATTGCACAGATACTATTTAAACTGAATTGAGATGATGACGTCCCTGAATTCAGTGATGAACTGCCTTAACTGTCATTTTGCATTATTGACACACTGTTTTCCTAATTAATGTTGTTCAGTTGCTGTTACGCAGTCTTTAAATAAAGGTGACTTGACTTGACTTGACTATAACAGTAGCAAACTTTGAGTACCCAACAAGTTTACCCCTATGTTTGTAGTTTGTACTGCAATTATACTAAAAGTGAACTTATAGTTCACAATCAGAGCCCCGATACAGATCCCCTGTAAAGACCTTGTCTCAGACGGCCACCGAAACAAGACCACAAGACACAGAGGATTCTTCTGCACATCTGACTTTGCTGCAGCCTGGAATTGGATAAAAAGTTAACTTGTAGGTGGGAGGGAATGAATGAACGGCGCTCTCTTCCACCCTCGATACCCATTGCTGAAGTTCCCTTGAGCAAGGCACTGAACGCCCAGTTGCTCCCCGGTTGCTGGATATATAGCTGCCCACTGCTCTGGGTGTGTGTTCCCTTTTTAGCGCTGTGTGTTTACTTGGATGGGTTAAATGCAGAGCACCAATTCTGAGTATGGGTAACCATACTTGGCAAATGTCACGACTTCCTTTCATAGGTTTACTGATAGTTTACTAATTAATACTTGTACACTTTGAAGTATAGTCTCAATAAACTACTAGTTTAGTAGTTTTATACTGCAAGTATACTCATAAGTTTTCTTTAAGTGAACTTTACATCATACTTTAAGTATACTACTATGTCCCTATTTAGGTTTGAATTTTTATATATATTGTTGTATGAATATCTGAACAAACAAAACATCCAAAGAAAGAACATTTTATTTATATTTTATTCTAGCTTAATGCATTCCTTTTTTAAACACTTTAATGTGGTTACGTTGAATGAAAAAAAAAAGAAAGAAATAACATTTTGAACAAAAAGCTGAAAAAAGATTATGAATTGGATTCAGAATGATAAACGTAGATGGAGTCGATCAACACCCCAAAGCTTGACTGTAATTATTAGCTCTTCATCGCTTGACATTTTATTCCATAACGTTACAGTTTTTATGCTGTTTCATGTTATATGATCGTGTTAGATTATATGTGTTAGTATTTGTTTCTTTTTTCTTCTTCACTTGTGTTTTTTTGGAAATTCTGTGCAGATTTTGTGTACTAGTGCCCTCTATCGTGTAATAATGAAAACACAGATTCTATGAGTATTGCTCAAATATATTTAGACGTTTTGTAAGTATACGTATACTTAAATGTCATTTTAAGTATATTACTGAGGAGTACATAAAGGCCCTTTCTGAGAAGTACATAAAAAGTAAACTAAAAGCATCCTATTTTTTATTTAAAAGATGTACACTAATCGCACACTTGAATTTTCAAAACTCAAAATGTTCTAAACTGTTTTTGTCTACTTAAAGTCATTTTGGAAAGATATTTTGGCAGCTGAACAGTTAGCATGTTACTAAATACAAAGTACAAGTAAACAGTACAAAATGGTACTTCTATGTATGGAACAGAGAGAGACTAATATAAGTGTAGATGACATTCTTCTTACAATGTAACAAGTAAGTGATATGGGAAGTGTTCTCTGGTTCTGCTTGAACTAATTTATTTAGGCTAACAATCGTTTAATGGATTTGAATGATAGAAAAGCTGTAGTGTGTTATGTGTATGCTAGGTTAAAGAGATGGGTCTATAATCTTGATTAAAACTGACAGTGTGTGTCTGCCTCCCGGACAAGACATATGAAAATGATATTCCTCCTGCAGTGAATTAACTTTTGAAATCTTATTGCTGGCTGAGAGAAAAAATGGATGAATAAGTTAAGTGGAATTTAACAGTATCGTGCTGTAAAGATGTCTTGCTACACTACACTGATACCCCAACATTGTGCTATAACCTGGTGTTTTCCTCTATTGGTTTTGTCAAATTGAATGCATGTTTCTTTTTCCATCTGCACTTAAGTGTAACATGATTGTGTGTGTGTGTCAGAGAGAAAATCTGATACAGTAGGCCTATGTCACATACTGTCACATACTGTCACATACTGTCCTTTGCTCTGTGATTCCTACAATTTTAGAGATCACCCATTTATTCAGTAGTGCTCTATATGTCAGGCAGCTATATCTCAGAGCACAAAAGCAATAAAGCGTAAATGTAATTATTGGACTTGATCAATGAGCCTCAACATGGGTGACACTGAAAACAATTGCCTAAAGCTTGAATACTGTGACATGAGAAGAAATACAGCCTCTGCATGTCCTTTCCCAGACCACAGGAAAGCCCTCCAAAAGCCCATTACATAATAGCCAACTGGCAGTAAAAGCATGTATATTGTATATATTATCAATTTTAAAAAAGCAGCAATTTTGCTGTTAGCATCTATTTTGTAAAAAAAAAAAATACCTTCCTTATTTACTTCTGTTGAATAGAAAAGATGAAAATATTGAGCAAACGAAGCAAATGATCATTTAAGTTTGTTACAGCATGAATGTCATCCTGACTAATTGCACCACTAATGTCAGTAAAGGTCAGCCCATTAATGAATCTGGGACAGTGAGGAAAATAGTGCAAAATATGTGCAAGAAAGGCTATTTGTCAAATTTTTCTATTTCTATTAGTTAACAATTTTTTTTTTAACTGAAGGTATATGTTTGTGTGTGTGTGCAACTAACACTTTTTAGTTGACTTTAAATTGTATTTGTTGTTTTTAAATGTAAAAATCCAGATGTGCACTATTTGCATGCTATGCCTTTGTTACTTAGAAAACCCTAGCTTAGATAAATGTATGTGTGCTATATCAACAAGCAAGGTTTTTAGTTCCCGCATGATTTGCATCAAACTCTATGATTAAATGTTGAAAATAAGTGTTATTTTTTATTTATTTTTTTTGCACAAGATTAATATAAGGGGCAATCTTAGTGTCGTATGTTATGTTTTGGTTTTAAAAGGGTTTCTGTTATGTCTGTATTTTTGGGGAGGTTATCATTTTGCTGAAGAGCCTGTGGTTATAGGCCGAGGATGGGTATAGAAATGTTTAGACCATGTAGACCTTGTGTACCCATGCCCCTCGTCTTTAGTCGTCTGGATTGTATTTCCACAGCATGAACGTAAGATCTACATATTTCTGAACGAACCACTCGTTTTAAAGGGACAGTAAGTAGGAATTACTCCCATCTAGTGGTGAAATTGTATTTTGCATTCAAACTAATTTTGCTCTCCAGCGCCTCGCTTTTTCAAATGCGCATTGCATCTACAGTAGGCGATATGTACCAAAAAGCTTTGACAGGATGTCTTCTAATAGCACTTCGTCGAGTTTTCCTTCAGGTGAACAGGTGTGTTATTTCAAACAAACTGCAACATGATAACTAACAAACGAATGTTAGAGTATGAATTACTGACTGTGGAAAACATGAAATATTGTAATTAGTAGTTATGTCTTCTTTATTCGTTATATTTTCTGAATTATATGCATTGTTAGATATATAAAAAATATATTATAATATAGATTGTAACACTGACTTACCTGTCGAGAAGAAAACTGGCCACTTCAGCGTCTCTTTTGAAATCTTTATCAAGCATTAGCTCTTTCCACCTAGAAAAAGCTTCCCCGACATTAACTCTTGTTTTCTGTAATCTACGGTCACGTTTCCTTTTACGTTCTATTTTTGACTGTTTTGGCGACGATGTTTTCTTCTCCTGTGGCGCGGCATATGTATGGTCCATAATAAGAATGCAAACCAGACTTTTAAACTTGCCGGTGCAGTTTCAAGCACCTCTCACTGCTCTGCACCTGCGTTTCTGGCTCTGACCGAAAACGCGCTGTGGAAACGCGTTGGCTTAGTACTTTTTGTCCCTCTCTGCTATTATAGTTTTGCAAGATGGCGGAACTACATGGAAGCCTCCGTCGACCTACCCGTCCCATGTATATAAAGATAATAAATTCTTCATTTACAAGGATTAGTTTAAACATTGGCATAGGTATTTGTACACCATTGAGGGCATATTTATGAATAAAAATATTGATTTTAGATAATAAAATACCTAAAAAGTTACTTATTGTCTCTTTAAAATCTTCCCTACTTACACTTGTTATGACATCTGCTTTAAATATTACAGTGTTCATGATGACTTTCATTAACTCTACTATAAGTAAATCCATCTCTCCAGCTAATTACTCTTCAGCAATTGTAATGAATTATGTAATGAATTATAATGAATTAGTTTGTGAAACTACAAAGTATTTATTTTATTTTTTTTCTATTAAACAATATATATATATATATATATATATATATATATATATATATATATATATATATATATATAGACTGATATATTTCAAATGTTTATTTATTTTAATTTGATGATTATAACTGACAACTAAGGAAAATCTCAAATTCAGTATCTCAGAAAAATAGAATATTGTGTAAAGGTTCAATATTGAAGCCACCTGTTGCCACACTCTAATCAGCTAATTAACTCAAAAAACCTGCAAAGGCCTTTAAATTTTACATTTATCTGAACGCTTTTATCCAAAGCGACTTACAATTACTATATATGTCAGAGATCGCACGCCCCTGGAGCAACTAGGGGTTAAGTGTCTTGCTCAGGGATACATTGGTGTCTCACAGTGGATTCAAACCCGAGTCTCTCACACAAAAGGCAGGTGTCTTATCCACTGCACCAACAGCATCCCACAGTCTAGTTCTGGAAGCTACACAATCATGGGGAAGACTGCTGACTTGACAGTTGTCCAAAAGACAACCATTGACACCTTGCACAAGGAGGGCAGGACACAAAAGGCCATTGCAAAAGAGGCTGGCTGATCACAGAGCTCTGTGTCCAAGCAGATTAATAGAGAGGCTAAGGGAAGGAAAAGATGTGGTAAAAAAAAAAAAAAGTGTAAAAGCAATAGGGATAACCGCACCCTAGAGAGGATTGTGAAAGAAAACCCATTCAAAAATATGGGGGAGATTCACAAAGAATGGACTGCAGATGTACAGTAGTCAGTGCTTCAAGAACCATTATGCACAGACATATACAAGACGTGGTTTTCAGCTGTCGCATTCCTTGTATTAAGCCACTCTCAAAAAGGACTGGACTGCTGCTGAGTGGTCCAAAGTTATGTTCTCCGATGAAAGTAAATTTTGCATTTCCTTTGGAGAAACAGGGTCCCAGAGTCTGGAGGAAGAGAGGAGAGGCACACAATCCACGTTGCTTGAGGTCCACTGTTAAGTTTCCAAAGTTAGTGATGGTTTGGGGTGTCATGTCAACTGCTGGTGTTGGTCCACTGTGTTTTCTGAGGTCCAAGGTCAACACAGCCGTATACCAGGAAGTTTTAGAGCACTTCCTGCTGCTGACCAACTTTATGGAAATGCAGATTTAATTCTCCAACAGGACTTGGCACCTGCACACACTGCCAAAGCTAGCAGTACCTGGTTTAAGGACCATTGTATCCATGTTCTTAATTGGCCAGCAAACTCGCCTGACCTTAACCCCATAGAAAATCTATGGGATTTTGTGTAGAGGAAGATGCGATATGCCAGACCCAAGAATGCAGAAGAGCTGAAGACCACTATCAGAGCAACCTGGGCTCTCATTACACCTGAGCAGTGCCACAGACTGGATCCCCAACTAAGTATTGAGTGCTGTACACGCTCATACTTTTCATGTTCATACATTTCAGTTGGCCAAGATTTCTTAATGTGATTAGTTGCATCTGATTTTGTCACTGGATTTTCTCCAAATGAACACCATTCAAACCAATCCATCAACAAATTAAAAAAAAATCCCAGTCTAGTACTGTACATGTTTGTAAATGCTCACCTTCTCTGACAAGTGTCATCGTATATTATGATTCTAGATCCATCAGAAGATCCACTGAGCTGTTTGGAGGAATTCAACTTATAGTCTGTGGAGACTTCAAATTCCACCATTAACAAAAGGAAAGGACAAGGCAAACTTTTGTTTTCAGGTACTACTCATCACTTAAGGCCCATTCACACCAAGAATGATAACTATAGTTGTTCCCACACCATCAAATGATGGTGTTCTGTTTATTATTTGCATGTTATGCAGTTACACAACAGCTGCCTCTTCAAATGCTGGCACTCTTTGACTTTCAGTGTTTTTTGTTTTGTTTTGTTATCAGCTTTTGGTTCTAATTTTGGTGTTATTGTTCCTCTGTGTCAGTGCCATACTTAACTTTTCTTATAGAATTATAATTACATTTATTAACCTCATTGTGAATGAGCACTCAATAAAAAATAAAAATAAAAAGTCACTTACTCACCCTCATGTTCCAAACCCATAAGACTTTCCCTCATCTTTAAAATGCAAATTAGAAACTTTTTAACAAATCCTGAAAGATTTGTCTCTACATTGCAAATCCTTTCCACCGAAACTTTGAGGCTTCAAAAAGTTAATAGAAAAAAGAAAAGAAAAAAAAATGTTATATATATATATATATATATATATATATATATATATATATATATATATATATATATATATATATATATGTGTGTGTGTGTGTGTGTGTGTGTGTGTGTGTGTGTATATATATATATATATATATATATATATATATATATAGACTGATATATTTCAAATGTTTATTTATTTTAATTTGATGATTATAACTGACAACTAAGGAAAATCTCAAATTCAGTATCTCAGAAAAATAGAATATTGTGTAAAGGTTCAATATTGAAGCCACCTGTTGCCACACTCTAATCAGCTAATTAACTCAAAAAACCTGCAAAGGCCTTTAAATTTTACATTTATCTGAACGCTTTTATCCAAAGCGACTTACAATTACTATATATGTCAGAGATCGCACGCCCCTGGAGCAACTAGGGGTTAAGTGTCTTGCTCAGGGATACATTGGTGTCTCACAGTGGATTCAAACCCGAGTCTCTCACACAAAAGGCAGGTGTCTTATCCACTGCACCAACAGCATCCCACAGTCTAGTTCTGGAAGCTACACAATCATGGGGAAGACTGCTGACTTGACAGTTGTCCAAAAGACAACCATTGACACCTTGCACAAGGAGGGCAGGACACAAAAGGCCATTGCAAAAGAGGCTGGCTGATCACAGAGCTCTGTGTCCAAGCAGATTAATAGAGAGGCTAAGGGAAGGAAAAGATGTGGTAAAAAAAAAAAAAAGTGTAAAAGCAATAGGGATAACCGCACCCTAGAGAGGATTGTGAAAGAAAACCCATTCAAAAATATGGGGGAGATTCACAAAGAATGGACTGCAGATGTACAGTAGTCAGTGCTTCAAGAACCATTATGCACAGACATATACAAGACGTGGTTTTCAGCTGTCGCATTCCTTGTATTAAGCCACTCTCAAAAAGGACTGGACTGCTGCTGAGTGGTCCAAAGTTATGTTCTCCGATGAAAGTAAATTTTGCATTTCCTTTGGAGAAACAGGGTCCCAGAGTCTGGAGGAAGAGAGGAGAGGCACACAATCCACGTTGCTTGAGGTCCACTGTTAAGTTTCCAAAGTTAGTGATGGTTTGGGGTGTCATGTCAACTGCTGGTGTTGGTCCACTGTGTTTTCTGAGGTCCAAGGTCAACACAGCCGTATACCAGGAAGTTTTAGAGCACTTCCTGCTGCTGACCAACTTTATGGAAATGCAGATTTAATTCTCCAACAGGACTTGGCACCTGCACACACTGCCAAAGCTAGCAGTACCTGGTTTAAGGACCATTGTATCCATGTTCTTAATTGGCCAGCAAACTCGCCTGACCTTAACCCCATAGAAAATCTATGGGATTTTGTGTAGAGGAAGATGCGATATGCCAGACCCAAGAATGCAGAAGAGCTGAAGACCACTATCAGAGCAACCTGGGCTCTCATTACACCTGAGCAGTGCCACAGACTGGATCCCCAACTAAGTATTGAGTGCTGTACACGCTCATACTTTTCATGTTCATACATTTCAGTTGGCCAAGATTTCTTAATGTGATTAGTTGCATCTGATTTTGTCACTGGATTTTCTCCAAATGAACACCATTCAAACCAATCCATCAACAAATTAAAAAAAAAATCCCAGTCTAGTACTGTACATGTTTGTAAATGCTCACCTTCTCTGACAAGTGTCATCGTATATTATGATTCTAGATCCATCAGAAGATCCACTGAGCTGTTTGGAGGAATTCAACTTATAGTCTGTGGAGACTTCAAATTCCACCATTAACAAAAGGAAAGGACAAGGCAAACTTTTGTTTTCAGGTACTACTCATCACTTAAGGCCCATTCACACCAAGAATGATAACTATAGTTGTTCCCACACCATCAAATGATGGTGTTCTGTTTATTATTTGCATGTTATGCAGTTACACAACAGCTGCCTCTTCAAATGCTGGCACTCTTTGACTTTCAGTGTTTTTTGTTTTGTTTTGTTATCAGCTTTTGGTTCTAATTTTGGTGTTATTGTTCCTCTGTGTCAGTGCCATACTTAACTTTTCTTATAGAATTATAATTACATTTATTAACCTCATTGTGAATGAGCACTCAATAAAAAATAAAAATAAAAAGTCACTTACTCACCCTCATGTTCCAAACCCATAAGACTTTCCCTCATCTTTAAAATGCAAATTAGAAACTTTTTAACAAATCCTGAAAGATTTGTCTCTACATTGCAAATCCTTTCCACCGAAACTTTGAGGCTTCAAAAAGTTAATAGAAAAAAGAAAAGAAAAAAAAATGTTATATATATATATATATATATATATATATATATATATATATATATATATATATATATATATATATATATATATATATATATATATGTGTGTGTGTGTGTGTGTGTGTGTGTGTGTGTGTGTGTATATATATATATATATATATATATATATATATATAGACTGATATATTTCAAATGTTTATTTATTTTAATTTGATGATTATAACTGACAACTAAGGAAAATCTCAAATTCAGTATCTCAGAAAAATAGAATATTGTGTAAAGGTTCAATATTGAAGCCACCTGTTGCCACACTCTAATCAGCTAATTAACTCAAAAAACCTGCAAAGGCCTTTAAATTTTACATTTATCTGAACGCTTTTATCCAAAGCGACTTACAATTACTATATATGTCAGAGATCGCACGCCCCTGGAGCAACTAGGGGTTAAGTGTCTTGCTCAGGGATACATTGGTGTCTCACAGTGGATTCAAACCCGAGTCTCTCACACAAAAGGCAGGTGTCTTATCCACTGCACCAACAGCATCCCACAGTCTAGTTCTGGAAGCTACACAATCATGGGGAAGACTGCTGACTTGACAGTTGTCCAAAAGACAACCATTGACACCTTGCACAAGGAGGGCAGGACACAAAAGGCCATTGCAAAAGAGGCTGGCTGATCACAGAGCTCTGTGTCCAAGCAGATTAATAGAGAGGCTAAGGGAAGGAAAAGATGTGGTAAAAAAAAAAAAAAGTGTAAAAGCAATAGGGATAACCGCACCCTAGAGAGGATTGTGAAAGAAAACCCATTCAAAAATATGGGGGAGATTCACAAAGAATGGACTGCAGATGTACAGTAGTCAGTGCTTCAAGAACCATTATGCACAGACATATACAAGACGTGGTTTTCAGCTGTCGCATTCCTTGTATTAAGCCACTCTCAAAAAGGACTGGACTGCTGCTGAGTGGTCCAAAGTTATGTTCTCCGATGAAAGTAAATTTTGCATTTCCTTTGGAGAAACAGGGTCCCAGAGTCTGGAGGAAGAGAGGAGAGGCACACAATCCACGTTGCTTGAGGTCCACTGTTAAGTTTCCAAAGTTAGTGATGGTTTGGGGTGTCATGTCAACTGCTGGTGTTGGTCCACTGTGTTTTCTGAGGTCCAAGGTCAACACAGCCGTATACCAGGAAGTTTTAGAGCACTTCCTGCTGCTGACCAACTTTATGGAAATGCAGATTTAATTCTCCAACAGGACTTGGCACCTGCACACACTGCCAAAGCTAGCAGTACCTGGTTTAAGGACCATTGTATCCATGTTCTTAATTGGCCAGCAAACTCGCCTGACCTTAACCCCATAGAAAATCTATGGGATTTTGTGTAGAGGAAGATGCGATATGCCAGACCCAAGAATGCAGAAGAGCTGAAGACCACTATCAGAGCAACCTGGGCTCTCATTACACCTGAGCAGTGCCACAGACTGGATCCCCAACTAAGTATTGAGTGCTGTACACGCTCATACTTTTCATGTTCATACATTTCAGTTGGCCAAGATTTCTTAATGTGATTAGTTGCATCTGATTTTGTCACTGGATTTTCTCCAAATGAACACCATTCAAACCAATCCATCAACAAATTAAAAAAAAAATCCCAGTCTAGTACTGTACATGTTTGTAAATGCTCACCTTCTCTGACAAGTGTCATCGTATATTATGATTCTAGATCCATCAGAAGATCCACTGAGCTGTTTGGAGGAATTCAACTTATAGTCTGTGGAGACTTCAAATTCCACCATTAACAAAAGGAAAGGACAAGGCAAACTTTTGTTTTCAGGTACTACTCATCACTTAAGGCCCATTCACACCAAGAATGATAACTATAGTTGTTCCCACACCATCAAATGATGGTGTTCTGTTTATTATTTGCATGTTATGCAGTTACACAACAGCTGCCTCTTCAAATGCTGGCACTCTTTGACTTTCAGTGTTTTTTGTTTTGTTTTGTTATCAGCTTTTGGTTCTAATTTTGGTGTTATTGTTCCTCTGTGTCAGTGCCATACTTAACTTTTCTTATAGAATTATAATTACATTTATTAACCTCATTGTGAATGAGCACTCAATAAAAAATAAAAATAAAAAGTCACTTACTCACCCTCATGTTCCAAACCCATAAGACTTTCCCTCATCTTTAAAATGCAAATTAGAAACTTTTTAACAAATCCTGAAAGATTTGTCTCTACATTGCAAATCCTTTCCACCGAAACTTTGAGGCTTCAAAAAGTTAATAGAAAAAAGAAAAGAAAAAAAAATGTTATATATATATATATATATATATATATATATATATATATATATATATATATATATATATATATATATATATATATATATGTGTGTGTGTGTGTGTGTGTGTGTGTATATATATATATATATATATATATATATATATATATATATATAAATATATATATATATATATATATATATATATATATATATATATATATAAAAACATTTTTTTTTCTTTTCTTTTTTCTATTAACTTTTTGAATATATATATATATATATATATATATATATATATATATATATATATATATATATATATATATATATTTATATATATATATATATTGAGTGTTTTAAACTAAATCACCTGAAGAAAATGTTATCACTTCGATGAACAGATTTAATTTAGGCTTATATTCACATAAACATCACATAGAGATTCATATGGATTTCTTTCTAGCATGTTTTTATGAACTCTAAAGCATCAAAGTTTAAATTGTGACATGAATCTCTCGGACTTTGAAGTTTAATTAAAAATCTGTGTAACAAGAGCGCTGTCCAAAGTCAGGGTGATGAATTAGTTGGCATCGATTGCTCATGAATCGATGCCGGGTATCCCTCGCTAATCATCATCCCATTGTTGTGCCACTCGTGCCGCTTCTTGACATAGGTTTAACGACTAAAAAATATGTAATACACTTTTATATTAATGGTAAGGTACTTTACAATCAGAATTGTATGACTTACAGAAGATATCCTTAGCTTACGAACGTGTCGGGAATCGTGCCACAAGGTTAAGAGAGAGGTTAAGGAATAGGTTAAGAACTACTTAGCAATAAGAACGTTTTGGGGAACCGGGCCCTGTTTTGTATTGAAGATGAAGATGTTTAATGGGTTTGTAATCTGAGTGAATCATGACAATTTTCATTTACAAATGATTTGCAATGTAAAATAGAAATGTTGGTTTTGTTTTGTTTTTGTGTATAATACAATTTTTGAGTACCTGCTGACTGTGTTTGGCAGAATATGATAATATGATAAAAAACGTCCATTTTGCCTGCCGAGAAGTCGAGAAGTTGGGGGAATGTATCCATATGAACATGGAGCTGATGGAGGTGCAAAGACAAACAGATAAAGGGTTAATCTCTCTCCTCCAGGCAGTGAGAGTGGGCAGGTACTGAGTTCTCATTCCATCCACAATTCAGTGCAATGAGTCACTGGCTCTGAGTGTTATTGCTATACAGTCCCTGTGGTTTAGCGTCAGTTTTTTTCTACAATCTAAGGTGGTTCTTGTAGGAATAATTTGAAAATGTATAGGTCTTGTAGTTGGGAACTTTCAAGCTTCATCTTGTAATCAATGAAGATGTTAATTGATTCCGCTGATCAACTTAATTAATCTCATTGTAAAAGTGACTATCCATTTTGTAGAGTCACAGAGGAAGTTACTGCACTACTACTGAGAAGTGCCAATCACAGCATCGAGAGTGATGGTATCCTAGCAACCAGGCTGTGCACACACAAGGATGATGTGGAGCTCACTAATGAGAATAAACTCAAACAGTTGTCAGGTTAGTCATACAGACATATCATTTCAAACTGGAGATGTGCGAGATGTGATTTTTGGTTTGCTGGTTGCATCTGGTTCTTCACTGACTCATTAATTTCTCTACCTGGCTGGTTATAGAAAACCAACATATTTCATAGGATCTAAACATTCTGTGAGATGTTGTGACATACCATCAATCGTGACCACCCCTCCCCTTGCAGGTCCCCCCACCGATTGCGATTCCTTTGCGGGGCTTTTGAGGTAATAAAGAGAGAGCGTTGGATGTTTAAAGCATCAGCCTGAGCCGACAGCAGCTGCCACTGAAACTGGCCTGGGTCGTTTCAATCCACAAGAGTCAGGTGAGCTCTGCTCTCATGTCCCAACATGTGCCATACCCAGTCAAACCTGCATCCGCTCAATGCATAGAATGAAATCTAATTTAACAAAATTGTGCTGTTGAGCTCATATTGTTTTGAGCCCTAGAGGAAAATATCATGTGATTTTATTGAAAATGCTATTAAAATGAAATGACTTGACTCAGGAATAGTGTTTTAATTTATCTGTGAACAGATGCTAAGGGTTATCATTTGGTTTGTGTTCTGACTCATTAACTAGTCCTCAGGTTTACCTGTCTTTTCTGACTGTGCCTTCTGCACTTATGAACTGTTAAAGTTATATCGCTGTTTAACTAATCAGCTGTCTGGCAAACGTTTGAAAACATTGCATGTGTCTATGTTCCAGTGTTCAGGGGTTTGGGCAGTATTTCAAATTCATGTATTTGAAATACAAAATACTATTTTGTATTTAAATACATTTAATCTTAGTATTTTTTTAGTTTCAAAATACATAAAATACGTTTTGCCAAAGCTCTTTTTTAGACTGATTATTTCCGGTATCAACAAGTATAGAAAAACACTAAAAACTAAAACTTACTAAGATTAAATGTATTTAAATACAAAATACATTTGACTTTTTCCAAAGGTATTTAAAATACAAAATAGTATTTCAAATGCATGTATCAAAAATACTGTCCATCCCTGCAGGAAATCAGCAGTCTAATAAGGAGTTTGATACCTTATCTATTTAGAAAATTCAAAAATACTCAGAATAAATGTTTAAATGCAAAATACATTTGGATATTTTTTTTCAAAGGTATTTAAATACAAAATAGTAATTTGTATTTCAAAGACATGTATTTGAAATACTGCCAATGCTTGCCAATTCTCACTAGAGGAACTGAGGAAAATCTATTAAATCACTTCCTCAGTATAATCACGTGGGTCTCTCCAGTGTAAAATCCCACAATGACTTGATTTGGTTTTATTCCTACAACCTAATTTCTATGAAAGACAATTGATTATAGAATGAAATTCATGGCAGGTATCTTGATTGTTTGGTGTGTTAAGGGCATGACTCTAAACTGTTTGGAGATCTCTTTGGCACGTGTGCTTGAGATCGGCCAGGCCTATGTTGCTCTGTCACGGGCCCGGAGTCTGGAAGGCCTGTGTGTGATGGACTTTGATCCGCGAGTAGGCCAACCAGAACGTGCTGCTCTTCTAAGAGACTGAGGAAAGAGAGGCTTCTCATGCAGGTCAGTCCACCCTGGACAATCATTCTGTTCCTCAGATGAATACTTTTCTCTGTGTTAGACTGGCACAGTTTAAAAGATGGATATAAATTATTTTAGATTGTCTAATAAAAGTCCCTCAGGAAGCTAAATTGCTGTATGATTTTACAGTGTTGAGAATTCAAATTGTTCAATTTCAACAAGGCTTACGTTGATTTAGGAAGTTTATTATAGGTCTCCGATTTTAATTTCCTTTTCTTCCCCAGTCCTCAGTGAATGACTTTTTTTGGACAGAGCAATAAGAAGAATGGTGATGTGAAGCTCTCATTTTCATATGCACTGTGTGCATGAATGCATCTGGAACATTAAGTAATTCTTAATTCATTTAGTGTTTCTTACTGGGTAAATTATGATACCCTGCTTTTCAACTAATGATCTATTTTTAGAAATATGCCTTAACCAAGTTTAATAAAGTTTTATCAGTGCCTTTTGCTTGTGGCAGTGGTTTTCAAATTAAGAAAATATGAAAATGTGAAAATCTAAGTAAGCGGAAATGTGTTACATTTATAATTCGTTTTTAGTTTAACCATTTAATCCCCAATTTTTCCCAGACATGAAAATATCCAAATGAAGTGTCTTTAGTAACCCTTTGAAATAATCAATATTTTTTTTGATTATTATTATTTTGGAAAAGTGTGTGAAAAAAATGTTTTATGTTCTGTTACAATATATATATATATATATATATATATATATATATATATATATATATATATATATATATATATATATATAATTAATTAATGCTTATAGTATTACAACATCATTATTGTAAATTTTTTTAACATCTGAATTTTTAACTTAGTGCAATATTTTGTCACTGAAAATGTTATTGTCATTTTCACTAGCAACTACGATTAGATTTATATTCTAAGTTCACTGTTATCCCACTGGTCATGTGCATGTTGGTCATGGACCATGAGCATGTTTACTCATTCTATGACCACACTTAACAAAACTAAAGATATCTGAATGCATATATTTATACTAGACACCCTAAAGATCATGTGTACCAAACATCTTTGTCATATATTCATGTTAAGACACTTTACTAGCCTTTAGTTTTGGAGCTTTAATGCAGCCATCATCTTCTCAAGGTGCAAACAGGAAGTAAACTGCTCTGGTCATGTGACAATTTGCACTAATTACGTGAAACTGCACATATTTAATTGAGACCCTTTATCTTTTTCATATTTGCAGGAAGTACACTAACACATCAGTCAGTAAGGTTTTTAGAGCTTTATAAATGTAAACTTTTTTACAGTCACTATTGTGACCGGTGGGATTGAGCTTAGGTGAAATGGTACCCAGTGTCCTAATTGCATACATTGCCGGGAATAGAGCACAAATGTTCAATCGAATGATAAACACACTTTCATGGGATGTTCTTACTAATTCACAACACTATTGTTTCAAAATCCAAACAAGGATTGTCTCTTTATCAAAAGGCCAAAACTATATTACTTTTTCACAGCAACTGAAAATTTTAAATCAGGGATAGGCAACTGCGGTCCTGGGGGGCCACTATCCTGCAGAGTTAAGCTCCAACCCTAATTAAACACACATGAACAAGGCAATCGGTGTTTTACTGATTACTAGATAGATAAAGGCAGGTGAATTTTTATGAGGGCTGAAGCTAAACTCTGCAGGATAGTGGCCCTCCAGGACCAGAGTTGCCTATCCCTGTTTTAAATTAAAGAAAGGAGAAACTAGCCACGAAAAAGGCAATGTCTACTGCCACCCAGTGGGACTTTGTTTACTTGCAATTAGATCTACCCCATTTAAAAAAAAAAAAAAAAGGTCCTCTCACATTCAACTGCTATATTTTTTTAGCAGATTTTTTAACATGTAAATATTGTATGATACTTGTGCTGTACACTTTAAATGCACTTCCGCATGTGTAGATACAGCAGATACTGTACGGTACTGAGGGGGCCAGACACTCTATATGGCAAATAATCACCTCTCTTTCAGTATTTATTTAGGCTCTTTTTTTTTTTTTTTTTTAAATGGGGTAGATCTAATTGCAAGTAAACAAAGTCCCAATGGGTGGCAGTAGACATTGCCTTTCTTTCAAAAATGAAACCAAAAAGACATTTATAACAGAATTATTTAATGTTTATACACTTAATATTCTTCCTCCTCCATCAGCACCATCTTCAGGATCTTTCTTTGCCATTGTCCATTCCCCTACTAATAAGAGACAAGCCACACAAATTTAGTAACATGTATAGTACCAAATACTACGTAACATGTTATTATGAATACACAACTTGTCACGTAAACATGATCAAGTATATATATATATATATATATATATATATATATATATATATATATATATATATATATATATATATATATATATAAATATATATATATATATATATTTATATATATATATATATAAGGTCATGCCTAAAAATAAGGGCATGGTAAATATTATCAACGAAGACTGTGAAAATTAATATGCATTGTTAATCCTTTTGATCTTTTATTTAAAAACAATCACAAAAATCTAAACTTTCATTGGATATTAAGAATTTGAAATGGGGGCTAATATCATTATGAAATAAATGTTTTTCTCTAATACACATTTGCCACAATTAAGGACACCCTTTTACTGAATTCTTTTTAAACCTCCATTTGCCAGTTTAAAAGCTCAAACATTTTCTCCTACAATGCCTGATGAGGTTAGAGAACACTTGACAAGAGATCAGAGATCATTCCTTCATCCAGGATCACTTCAGAACCTTTAGATTTCCAGCTCCATGTTGGTGGTGCTGCTCTCCAGTCCACGACACTCATTTTCTACTCTTTCAGGCAGTTTCATAACATTTTCCGTTGATTATTATTGCCCTGATGGTGGAAATGGGAATTTTCACTGCTCTAGCTCTTTTCTTAAAGCCCCTTCACAAATTTGTGAAGCTCAGTTATCTTTCACGTACATCAGAAATATATTATTTGATTTTTCTCATTGTGATGGATGATTAAGGGCATTTGGGCTTTGTTTTCCCCCATTTATATTTCTGTGAAACAGGAAGCAATGGCTGGATAATTTCATGAACGTAATTACCCTGGAGTACTCAAAATTATGAATATGAGTGGGAATATACTTCAGAGTTATTTTACTCATAATAATTTCTAGGGGTGTCCTTAATTGTGGCCAATGTGTATAAGAGAAAAACATTTATTTCATAAGTCTTATTATCCAAAGAAAGTGATTTTTTGTTTAAATAAAAGATCAAAATGATTAACAATGCAGATAAATTTTCACAGCCTTCTTTGATCATATTTACCAAGGGTGCCTTTATATTTGGGCAAGACTATATATATATATATATATATATATATATATATATATATATATATATATATATATATATATATATATATATATATATATATATATATATATATATATATATATATAGACACACACACATTGTTAAAGGCCAGGCTTTAAATACGAAACTCTATTCTATACAATATTTAACAGGAACTCCTGCTCTTTATTCAGGGGTCCTTGAATGTAACATAAATAAAACTCTAAAAGTTGCATAGCCTCAAATACATTTTAAACTACAGAAGAAACTTTTGAAATTTAGTAGTAATTACTTCACCTCTTCAGGCTCTCCATATGTGATCATTTTCCTTTCAAAAACCATACTTGAGGCTGTAATTCAATTCAATTCAATTCAATTCAAGTTTATTTGTATAGCGCTTTTTACAGTACAAATCGTTACAAAGCAACTTTACAGAAAATTACGTTTCTACAATATTTAGTAGTAGCTTATAAGTGGTGACTGTCAGTTTGTGTGCGTATGACAGGATTTTTCAGAAAAAGTTAATACAAGACGTAGTCAGCCAGACGATGAACACTATTAACAGCAATTATTATATGATGCAGTCACACTTGTAGCAATGTTTGTTAGTTCTGTTGTTAGATTCAAGGTTAGCATCATCTGAGGTCCTCTGAGGGTCAGCATCATCTCTTCTCAGGTGTTCTGGATCCAGACTGGAGCTTGTGTAAATCCTTGTTACCACAGGATGTGAATCCCGTGGCAAAACATTAGCATAGCTGCTGTTCCAACAAAGTAAAACTAATTAGTTTAACCCAAGCTAAAGAATAAGAATGCGCATTTGATCAGATACAACTGCAGTCACAATTTAAGAGATGCATTATTCGAATGCTTGGCCAAAGAGATACAAACAGAGAGAGTGTGTCTGAACCCCGAACATTATCAGGAAGGCTATTCCAGAGCGTTTTTGAGACCTTAGGGAGCGAGATGGGTTGTAACGTGGTATATGGCTAGTTAGGTACGCAGGAGCTAAACCCTTTAGGGCCTTATAGGTAAGTAATGATAATTTGTAACTGACATGGAACTTGGGGTAATATAATCATATTTTCTTGACCTGGTAAGGACTCTATCTGGTGCATTTTGGACTACCTGTAGCTTATTTATTGACGAAGCAGGGCAACCACCTAGAAGTGCATTACAATAGTCCAGAGGTCATGAATGCATGAACTAGCTTGTCTGCATTTGAAACAGGTAATATGTTTCGTAGCTTGGCAATGTTTCTAAGATGGAAGAATGCAGTTTTTGTAACATGGGAAATATGATTTTCAAAATACAAGTTGCTGTCTAATATAACACCCAGATTTTTGACTGTAGAAGAAGTAGCAGTGCATCCGTATAGTTGCAAATTGTAATTTACAAGATTCTGTGTACTGTTTTTTGGTCCAATAATTAATATCTCTGTCTTATCCGAATTTAATAAGAGAAAATTATTGGTCATCCAATCTTTTAAATTTTTAACACACTCTGTTAGTTTAGATAATTTAGAAGTTTAATCTGGTCTCGTTGAGATATATAGCTGAGTATCATTAGAATAACAGTGGAAACTAATCCCAGATTTTCTAATAATATTACCAAGGGGCAACATGTATATTGAAAATAGAAGGGGACCTAGGATGGATCCTTGTGGCACTCCATATTTTACTGGTGATAAATGAGATGACTCCCCATTTAAATAAACAAAATGGTAGCGATCAGACAGGTAGGATCTAAACCATCTTAGAGCCTGCCCTTGAATACCTGTATAGTTTTGTAATCGATCTATGAGTATGTCATGATCTATGGTGTAAATTCACACAAAAAAGCCAATAAAGGTGCAAGATCTGGCTGAACATGTATGTGCTGGAAAAATGAGACGCAAAATTTCTAATTCTATATACTGTTGTGAAGTTTTGACTTGGCTATGAATATTAAATTAGAATGTTATTAAATGTTTGCAATCAATGTCAGTATGTTTTTATACAGTCTATGAACTTAATGTCATAAACTGTGTGTTTAATATTCATGAGTTAAGCCTTCGCAATAGTTGGGACTAACAATTAAACTATCTGAAACGTTCTAATGTTATGAGCGCTTTATAAAAACCAAGATTGTATGGTAATTTGTTAATCGATTTTATTTAAAAAAAAAATATTATTTTGATTTACGTATTCATAATAAATCAATTGTATGTGCAAATATAATGATACAAACATGGCAGCGTACATATGCACAAGATATTGTATAAATACATTTAAAGACTCTATTAGATTTATTCAGCGATGGTATCGAGTTAAAACAAAATGGGTAAGTAATGAGGTTGCATTCATTTTCAAAATAAAAGCAAAGTGTAAGTAATAGATTACATAAGATGTTGTTCCTCTGTATTCCATTAGGCAGCAACAAGGCCAAGTTTTCTGCCACTGAAAACCACTCTGCACAACTTTGACACAAGCTACAGTATACTATTAAAGGAACTTTGTCCCTCTATTCAAGTTGCCATGCTGTGTTAGCATGGCATGACTTCAGCACCCAATGTAATAATAGATTTAGAATCTCAGGGATAGAAAGACTTCATCAGTATTGACTGTTCTAGAACTGAAGTCCATCAATCTTCACAGGACTCCACAACCTCACACAGAGATTCAACAGGGTTGGAACCCGATATAAAATATCTTTTTTCCCCCAAGGACTGGAGACATAACTAGATTTGAACCAGCTAGGTGAGGATTTCTAAAAAATTGTCCTAAGTTGATTATGTTCTATCATGTTGACTTTGACCTAACAGCAGTAGCATATTGGGATATCATCTTCTGGATGCTGCCTCAGTGCTACCTGTTCTATAGTGCTGGATGTCCAGCAAGGACACACAAATGCTGGATCTATGTGCAGCTCCAGGAGGGAAGACTCTTGCTCTCCTGCAGACACATTCAGTCAGTATGTAAACTGCCATATTGCCAACACTCAAAGAATCTTAATGGAAGAGATGCAGTTTTTTTCTTTATCTGTGGGCGAACGACCTGCCAGGTTCCCGCAAAATGTGTGGAAAAGAATGGCCTGTTTTGTGAAGTAAAAGAGAATGATATGTTACACTAAGAAAACAAATGTTAGGATTTGACCACTGGCACGGCACCAACATACCTAAACTCACTAGTTCAGTCTTATGTGCCCTCCAGAATTTTGCGCTCTGCAAGTGAATGACATCTTGTGGTGCCATCCCAAAGAGGTTTTCCTGGACTGTGCTCAGCTGGTGGAATGACCTCCCGATCTCAATTCGTCTTCGTCTTTACTCATTTACAAAAAACTTAATCAACTAATACTAGCACTTACATTTTCTTTTCTTTTCTTTTCTTTTCTTTTCTTTTCTTTTCTTTTCTTTTCTTTTCTATCATGTTCATAAGAAAAAAAAAGAAGAAAAAAAAAAAATAGAGCCAGCACTACGACAATAGCTGTGTCCGAAACCTCTCCCTGTCCCATATTGTGCATTATATCAGGTATTAGACATTTTGTAGTGGTGTCCAGATTCTGAGTGAACAATATTCCCTACATTCGTTCACTCTTTTATACACACAGTGCACTCTGATTTCGACTGGACAAGAACAAGAGATACATCTTTCTTATTTCTGCTTTAGCGTTAGTTAGTTTTTACCTTCTTATTAATCATTACTTATTAAAAACATAAGCGAAATAGAGACAATATTACATTGCTGAATTTTACAAATGAAATGAAATTTTATGGATAATGTATAATATAGTTGTATAGTGTTTAGTTTGTATAAGTGTTTATTTCCCTCCTTTCTGATATAGTGAACTCAACTGCATTACAATATAGGGGTTAGTGAACGAGTGAGCGTTTTCAGTCACAGCATGTACACTACTTCTGTTGTAAACAATGTTACAAAAGATTTATATTTCAAATAAATGCCTTTTTAAAAAGAAGACATTTCTTTTGAAAGCATAACTGTTTTCAATATTGATAATAATAAGAAATGTTTCTTGAGCACCAAATAAACATATTAGAATGATTTCTGAAGGATCTTGTGACACTGAAGACTGGAGCAATAACTCGGAAATTCAGCTTTGTCACCACATGAAGTAGCCTAATTATTTTTGTAAATTTTAAATCTTATTTTAAATATGTTTTAAAAACGTATATTTTCATCAAATAAATGCACCCTTGTTGAGACTATTTGCATAAACAGTATAAAGTTGTGTTGAACCCAAATGTTATATTGCAGTGCAAAAATATCTAACATCTGCTATTTGTATGGTTACAGCAGTGATCCTCAAATCTGGCTCGCGAGATCCACTTCCCTGCGAAGTTTAGCTCTAACCCTACACGCATGAGTTTGCTAATCAGTGTCTTCAAGATCATTAGAAAATCACAGGCAGGTGTGTTTAATTGGAGTCGGAGCTAAACTCTGCAGGAAACTGGATCTCGCGAGCCAGATTTGAGGATCACTGGGTTACAGCATGCATCTCTGCCAAGCATATGACAGCAGCACAAATCTGGGTATTGTGGCAATACCTTCAGTTCATTTCCATCTTTTTACAGGTGCTTGTAAATGTTTTCTGCACCACTGACAGACACTTCATTGGTGAAAGAGAACAATAATTTTAGCTCCATGACCAAAGACAGACTTCCCCTCTTGCAAACACAGCTGTGTCTATAAGTATTTTTTTAAATGGTGCAAAATACACATCAAGCATCTTAAAAGAAAAGTTCGCCCCCAAAAAATGAAAATTTGCTGACAATTTTCTCATCCTTAGGCCATTCCAAAAACAAATCCATCACTAAGACATTTTAGCTTCAAAATGCTGATTACAGCTAAAATAGTCCATAATACTGCTTTCTCCAGTGAATCTCTTCTGAAACAGAATATACTGTATATAATGGGATATATCAGTGGGTTTTGGTGTGAAAGGACAGCAGGGAAAGGATTTTGTCACAGAAATAAATATAATTAGGGATTATGGAGTCATATTTTGGTAAGAAGCGACAGTTTAAGGTTAAAAATACAAATAATCAGTTTTGGGTGACCTTTAATAATTCTCAATTTCTGTTACTCATTCATTGGGCAGTTTTTTCATAATTTGTTCAATGTTTTTTGTAATAGCATACTGTATGTACATGTGTCCATGAAGACTGACTGAGAACTGACATCTAATCAATCTGATGTTTTGTATTCTGTCCAGGGCTGGAATCCAGGCCACACGGCAGGGTGGACACGTAGTGTACTCTACTCGTTCCCTGTCCCAGCTGCAGAATGAATGTGTGGTGCAACAGGCCTTAAGTCTCACTCCGCAGGAGCTGGGAATCACAGTGCAGGTTCAGGACCTCAGATGCTTTGTGCAACGCTTTTCTGACACTTTCCACTTTGCGCCACAATTTAGTGAGGGGAGTTGGTTTTACCACACCTGTGTGCCAACTTTGGACCAATGTATGTGTGTAAATTACAATGATTGAACTATATGGACATTCAGATATTATTATCTGATTCTGACCTCATCACACGTTTGTGCTTCAGTAGTGCCCCCTAGTGACCAGACATGGAACTTTTTCCAGCTATAAGACTGGCAACCCACCTTGGAACAATTTACTGTCATAAATGAAATAGTGAAAAATCATTAGCATTTTTTTGTAAATTGTTATTGGATGATCAGATTTATTAAAATATGTCGCGAAAAGACCAAAACAGTTTCCATTTAACTCTGCCCTCCTGTGTAGAACATTGAAAAGCTAAAGCCAACATTCATGCTATGATGACAAGTCAACTAAAGTGGAACTTAAAGCAATTTTGAAAATGGTTTTGAAAACTGGGAAACATATTCCCAGGTTTGGCCAGTAGGGGGCTTCCACGGACCATTATAGAACTGACTATTAGTTGTTAAAAGTATACTGACACTGTCTTTAAGTATGATTCAAACACCACTGTATCTTCCTGTCATGGAGAGGGCTAAAACATGACACTCATCTTTTTACAATTATCTTGAATGTTATATTTATTTATATTAACGGAGCAGCTTATTTGTCTGAATAATTAACAGAAATGACCATGAACTTCACTGTCCTTTAACTTTTTTTTTTTAACATTATTTTTGAGTAATTATTATTATTTATTTTTTTTATGTAGTCTCTCAATTAATATGAGGCCTAAAAGCTGAATACTTAATAATAATAGAATTTTCTTTACAACAGTCTCACGTAGAAGGAAACTATGGAATCTGGTTGAAATTTCATGTATCAGCTGCCCACAAACCGACTGGAAAATTTGAGTTTATCCCTATACACAGGCATTTTGATTGAATATTCAGTGGTGTTCACAATAACATATTCATTATAAGGATAAAGAGTGTCCATGAGCAAGCAAAGCAACGCTCTTATGAATGCTGTATGGGCTGATGTGTCTGCAGCACTTGTACACCTAATGTTTGTAAATTAGATTTGGCATCGGAGGAGTGTTTTGTTTTCTGCTAGAATATAAAAGGTTCAATTTTCCCCGGTTGTCCATGAACCTTGCGCCTATTCCGGGCAATGTAGCATGAAAATGTGTGCTCATTTTAAGAAGAGGGGCTGACGAGAACCATCGACTCCCTGCTATCATTAAGCTGCTCGGAAACTGTTCCATTGCTGCCAGAGTCGAGATTGGCCGAGCAGTCGTTTATTCGCCGGCTTTTTGTTGAACATTAAGGACGCAAGAGGATACTAAAATGGGATGCTTTCCCTCGTTTTCCCCTTCGCCTTTTATTCCACAGATGAGTGCAGATAATTTTCTGTGCGATTGTGAGTGATTACTGTATTACCGCGGTAATATAGGGTTATTTGGGAATGCAAAGAGAATTAATGACACATAAAAACTATTTTTGCATTGACTGCCTCTCTCGGCCGGGATATTTCTCCATGCCTGCATCTTGTGATTACCTAAACGTATTGTAAATATGTGTTTCCTATGGGCTTTTACATAAATTTAAATTTTTTAACACTCAGGAGACAGAGGGACCATTAAGAACAAGTTATTTTCATCTATACGTTTTATTCATTATTGACTTTGACACTGCTGAGAATGCTGGCATCTGATCATTTGGCGAGCACCTTGCCATTAATGTAAATCAGATGTAGATCTTTGTAATGACAGAAACATGTTGGGAATATCGTCTGGACGCTGAGGCCTCATAATGATGGAATCTCAGATGTCAGTAGGTGGGTGAAAGTCATAACAGCTTCCCCTGGAAAAAGCAAACATGAGTGTTTTGTTTGGGGGTGGGAGGGGAGGACTATTGATGATTCAATCACACAACCCACTGTTCTTGTTGGAACTTTTGCAAAGTTTATTTCAAAATTTCAGGGCCCCTCCAAATGGTCATTCTCACTCCTTTGATTTCATCATTTGTATCTAAGATTTGTTCAAATGTCCACAAGCTGTAACATCGTATTCACATAAAAGGTAACACCTGACATTAGGCACTACAGTGATAAGATATCCGATTGTTGTAAGTGGTGTGAAGCTCTGGCCTGAGGCGTATCCTACTGCTAGGATGTCTGTGGTTTGAGCTGCATATCTGAAAGCATGAGGCCTCAGCACTCACTCTTCAGACTGTGAATCCAGGGGGGACTGGCATCAGGGACTTTTTATGATAGGACAGTCAACTTGGGGGCCAGATGTTGAGTCCAAATGTCTGTTCAGTGTAATGATTTATTTATATTTAATTTCATTAAATTAAATTATAGATATTTCATAATTTAAATTGTAATCCAGGAATCAAATTCTTGCTGAACAGTGAATTCTTAATGAAACATTTTTGCTTTTTTAATTTGCAATTGAATCAGCAATTTATTTAAGACACGCAAATGTCCTGTGAAGTCAGTATCTATCACTTGCATAATGCTGCAGACATTAGTTTGTATTATATGCATATGCAATACACTTCAAATCAAAAGTTTGGAATTGTTTTTTAAGTAATATTATTACAAACATTTTTTTTTATGAATTTATGAAGTCTTTGTAATGAAGTCCTACAATTTAATGTCACTCTGTATTTGGATTTATTTTAAA
This sequence comes from Carassius auratus, assembly GCF_003368295.1. Taxonomy (NCBI): domain Eukaryota; kingdom Metazoa; phylum Chordata; class Actinopteri; order Cypriniformes; family Cyprinidae; genus Carassius; species Carassius auratus. The sequence goes on along the minus strand of NC_039244.1, from coordinate 7,531,138 downwards.
ATGTTATTTATTTCTGTGAGGGTACAGTTGAATTTCAGCAGTAATTGCTCCAGTCTCCAGTGTCACATGTTCCTTCAGGCATCAGTTTGGCATTCTGATTTTGTGCCCAAGAAACGTACGTAAGCATATTAGAATGATTTCTGATGGGTCGTGTAACACTGGAGACTGGAGTAATTACTGCTGAAATTCAACTGTACCCTCACAGAAATAAATAACATTTTAAAATAAATCCATATAAAGAGTTACATTAAATTGTAATAAGACTTCACAAATTCCCCAATTGTAATTGTAGCCTTGGCTAGCATAAGACTTTGTTCAAAAACATTTAAATTAATTGTCCGTCATTATTGATTTGATGCAGCATTCAGATAATCACAGTTAAATCATTCTGCTGAAGCAGCTTTCTACAAACTGTCCCATGATGCTTTACCACAAAATTACCACATCATAAATCTTCCCGCTTAATCTACCATTAAGAAAATAAATCCTCACAGGCAATGGCCATTTCAATAGATTTATTATTATTATTATTATTATTATTATTATTATTATTATTATTATTATTATTATTATTATTATTATTGTCTTTGCTTAAGTCTTGCACAGTAGTGGAATGTTTTGCTTAACTCTCAAGTGTCCAGTGAAGACTTGAGATATAACTCATCCATATGACTGTGTCCTGCTTTCAAAGAGTATTGAGCTTCTCTCTGCATGCCCACAATGCGACTCTCCATGTCATGGCATTGATGTGTAATTACGTATGACTGAAACAGTGCCTTGGTGACAGGTTCTTGAGTGCTGCGGTTGGCTTGGGTGAGCTCTCCCCCCCAGCAAAGGGGTTTTCTTTGCCCTTAAGAGGATTAAGTGGGGTTGTGATAACTGAGGGATAAAAATAAGAGAATTGAATCAGAAAAGAGAGCTGGGACCCAAGAGGGCGACCTGAAGTTCAAACACCTGTTGTCATCGTCACATCATTAGTGCTTTCTCAGTCACGCTGCTACTTTTCTCTCTCTCTTAAATAAGTTAATGTAAGATATTAAATCACATTAATTTATGTTCAGGTTTAACAGCCGTCTTGGTTTCTAGGAGTTCTTTGATGTGTATCTGAGCAATGTGCTGTTAGAGAGATTTACCTCAGCTGACAGCTTGGAGAGTATGTGGCAAAATTGCAGTGCCAGCAGGCTGAAAGAATGTTGGGAAAAGGATTAGGATCATATTCCGGCAGTGCCTGTCACTTCCTCAATGGGCTGGGGTTCCTTGTGATAGCAGCTTTAATCTCCATGCAGCTAAAACCAAAAAGGAGAGCATGAGGGGAGAAAAGTTCTGATTGAATGGTACACTGTGATTTTTGTGCTAGCCATACTTGATGTCCATTTTGTGCTTGTGGATATCTGTAATTGACTGTCTGACAGTGACACGTGATTAAACACTAAGGAGAATTTAGAAACTGCTTAATTGAATTAGGATGCTGCGGCAATAACTATTTGTTTTGGTACAATACCATTTAAAACTCTCCGGTTGTGTTGGGGTAAGTTTGACCAGCATTTGATTTCAAAATGCTTAAAAAAAATAAAAAATAAATATTAATTTGTGGCTATTTCTCATTTAGGGTAATGACTGTTCATGCAAAGTGTAGAAACGTATGTGTGTTTTGGAACAGCTGTATACATTTTAACTTTTTTGTTGGGGTCAGCACAAATTAATTACACAACCTAATTTAATTTTCATGCAGTTTGCTAACGATCAACATTTTAAAAAGACAAAGAGATCAAATAAATGAGAACGTATTAAATCAGACTCGTCTTCTGAATAAATCAAGGAACATGTACTGTTTTCTGTTTTCACATGAATCTTTAAAATTTCAAAGCATTTATAATTTACTTTTTTATTTTTCAAAGCATTGATTTTTGGCAAATTGTATAGAAGCCAATTGTGGTCTATTTCATACCTTGTCTCATTTCATGAGTCAGTAAATAGTAATTGACCTTGTTGTCACATAATCTGCATCAAACCCTTGGATCCTGTTTGTATTTGCATGTCTTAAGGTGGCCAGTCTTGAAACTAGATAATATTGATGCTACTGACTTGCTTGAACATTGTACTTGACAGGTTAATTGCTGGGTTGCATAGTGTTTTTTTTTTTTTTTTGTTGTTGTTGTTGTTGTTTTGTTTTTTTATAATGAAGCATTCTGCAGTCCCTAGTGTGTTTTGATCTACTCAAAAGGTTGAATGTTAGAATGCATTACAATCAGCTGTATTCAAATATGGCATAAAGCACTTTAAAATGCAGCCCCATCAAAGACACTGAGGACATGGGTGCCGTGGCATCAAGCCTCTGGTAAAATGCACATAGAGGGGAGACCTTTATGTGAGCAAAGGGCTTATGTATTTTGACAAACCACACTGTTTAATATATAATAGTAGCATAATCACGGCCCCAGGGTGTCATTCTTCAGCAATAATGGCCTGCTTTTTCATCTGGGATGGCTTATGTCCCCACAACGATTTTATTTTCTAAGATTACCTTGTTTTCTTGTCCTCCTCACTCTTTTTTCCTTGTTTTTATTTTTATTGTTTTTTTTTTTTCTGTTTTCCTACCTCCCTGATTTTATTTTCACCCTGTTTCTCAGCTACTTCGTAAACCCCTTATTCTAACTTACTTTACATTTAGTAAAAAATAAATAAATAAAAAGTAAAAAATTGAAATGTGAAATTGTTTAAAAACATGCATTTAAAAAAAATAATTTTGCATGATGACATAAAAATATGGTTTATATTTATAAAGATGTCCAAGAAATGTTTTATTGATGTTTTATTTGAAATTCTACAATTTACAGGGAAATATTTGTATACTTCTGGAACACTCTCCACCAATATAGGCTACAAATTCACCACTTTGTGTGATGTTGTGAGTGGCGGTATATTGATGTTCACAGTGGCAATGAAAGAGTTACAAAGACAACCAGACTTTACAGGTATAGGTTAAATAATATGGGGGTGATGCAGGCAGGCTGTGTGGCCCACCCACTACAATCTTACAAAGGAACAGCTAGCAGAATCATCCACGGGGTTAAATTCTTATCAATCTAAAACATAGAACTTTTACATTTGCCTTACCAGTAAACATTTATAGATAGACTTTGTATTATACATATTAAAATACTTTACAAACACAATGAGAGCTCAGCACTGAGAGGACAAAAAAAAAAAAAAAAAATAGCTGAAAGGGGGGAAAAGCTGCCATACATGGAAGTGCTTTGCTTTCCATTTAAGAATCTCTCTTGTACTGGACTATCCAGCATTTGACTCACTATTCAGGATTGTTTTCAGTTGCATCATTTATATGCACTTAAGTGCACTACTTTATGTTAGAGTATTAATATGGCAATCTCCAATGATATGCATGGTCTATAATTGCATTTCTTCCACTGCCTGAGGCTACATGTAATTAAAAGCTTTGCGTATGTAGTCAATGAAATAATTTCCTCATTACCCAACCATCCTAAATGTACTGTGGTTTAATCCTGAACATTAACCAGGTTAGGTTTAATTAATCTATTTAGTTGTGCAAGATTTACATTTACAAGTTGTGTGATGTGTATTTGGGAACCACGATCATTTAAAAGAAAGTTACTTTCAGTTTCTGGTTTATAGTGCATAAAACTGGCTGAGATCTTCTCCAAAAAAGTGCTTATATCAAACATCTCCGCCCATCCAAAACATATAAATAACACTAAACCTAATCCAGCACCTCCCCGTCTTTTTATGCAAAGCTGAAAAAAGTTATATCATAAAGAATTAAATGAGAGCTTTATCATTTTATTGTGTATTTAAGCTTCAAAACAACAAGCCCTCTAAATAAGATTTTTAGTCTCAAGCTCATAAAAAAAAAAAAAAAGTTTCCCACACAATTCAGAGGGTTTGCCCTAATTTTAGAAGTCTTGGTGGCATGTTAGTAGATGTAGAGAGATTTCCCCTTGCTCAGGTAGTTTTCAGTCTCCTGCTCAGTTGGGCAGCGTGTCCAGGCCCAGTGATGCCGCGTGCTGCTTCGCCCGCAACCGTAGGTTCTCAATGCTGGTTGTCTTGCTGTTGTGACTAGGAAGGCCTCCAGAGGCCTGAAGCAGAGGGCTATTCCAAACCTGTTGCGCGTGGTGAGATAGAGACTGATAGTAGGACTGACAAGGGAGGGAGCCCAGGGGTGCTGGCATGTTGACATTCATGCCCAGGTATGGTATAGACGGTGGCGTCGCCATGTCAAAAGATGGATAATGAACCAGGTTGTTGGTAGCTGCCATGTGCTGGCGAAACTGCTCCTGCAGACGGAAAAGGCTGAGCGGAGACGAGGAGTATGAGTGACTCTGAGAGATCCCGCCGGTCACCTCACTAGAGGAACATGAGATAGCCGGGGAGCCAAGAGGAGAATCTAAGGACACAAACATGGTTTTCAAGTTTTAGATCAAAATGTTTCTTAGTAATTTGCCACCCTCAAAATATCATTCTGGTATTTCATGCATCCTTTCACATTCTAAAAATAAAGGCTCCAAAGGGGTTTTATTAGAAGTGAATCCATAAGAAGCATTTTTGGTTCCCCAAAGAACCTTTCAGTGAATAGTTGTTAGAGGAAACATTTTATTCTTGGTGTGAAGAGCATTTTATTCAAGAACCTTTTTTTCAATCTAAGGAACATTTTGTGCAGTGGAAAGGTTGCATGAATGTTAAAAGTTCTTGATGAGGAACCTTTATTTTTAAGAATGAGGACAATGAAACTGGAAGAGCAATAAATAGTAAATACGTACCTTGTTTGGGGCTGAGACGTTTGAAAAGAGGAGAAATGTTTCCAGGTGCTGGTTCTTTCTCAACTTTCAGATCTTCTCTGTGCTGCTTTATCTCCTCTTCCTTGTCGGTTGCGTTGTCCTCTGTGGCAGACTCGCTGCCTGACTGCTCTGCTGATGTCACATTAAGCTCAACGCTGAGTTCTGATCCCAGTGTGTGAGGAGCTGCCTCTGCTTCCATGGATGAGGAAGAAGAGGATGATGAAGGTGGCTGGTTTTCAAGATTTATGCTGGAAGAGGCATCATCCTTATCGTTTGTTGCTAGGGGTCCATCTGTCAAGACATCTTTCTGCTTCTGCAGTTGCTCCTTTTGGAGGCTTCGCTGCTTCTTACGAAATTTTGCACGACGGTTCTTGAACCAAACCTGATGAAAAGACAAGGTATAAACACATACTAAATAAACATATTTGTAGACAATAAAAACCTTTAAAGATGGATTTTTCCCCCTTACCTGTACGCGTGCCTCAGGTAGGTTGGTGCACATGGCCAGGCGCTCCCGCATCACAACATCAGGATAGTGCGTTTTCTGAAAGGTCTTCTCCAACGCCTCCAGTTGCTGGGCCGTGAAAGCGGTGCGACTGCGGCGTTGTTTGCGATGTTGAGAGCCGTACCGAGCCTCAAGTATGATATCTTGAAATGTACAGCCGTTGGAAGAGAAAAGACACGGCATATTTAATTCAGTGTTGCCTACTATCACAATTATTCTGTGTGTTAAAGGGAGAGAGAGAAAAAACGAAAACGAGAACGCACTTACCAGCCAGTCTCTCCGCGAGGGTGAGCGCGTGAACGGACGGCCGATAGTCAGGCGCGTGCTGCGCCTGTTGCGCCGCTTGTTGATGCAGGTTGTACATTGCGCTCAGGGAGTTCATGGCGTGGAGAGAGTAGCCGTTCACTCCGTAGTGTTGCATGATTCAAATATATCTGCAAAAATAATGAGCTATAATGAGTTTAAACATTGAGCTTTTTCCATGTGTTAAACCACATTTTACATACATTCTAGGGTAATCACAAAAGTTAGATTGACAGTTAAAGTCAAAGTTAAAAGTCAGACTAGATGCTTTCTAACTAAAGTGGCGTTCGTGTGAGGAGGTAACTAGCCGCAATATATTTTTCAATGTATACGATAAATGGACAAAATGTAGCCTACTGTCATTATAATTAATTTCGGAAACATAGGCCTCTTAGTTTAAATATTATGGTTTATAAACTATTAAAAACAATGGTGCCATTGCAATAGAAGAACCGTTTTGTTTAAATGGTTCCATATAGAACCTTATAATCTAAAGAAGCTTTCTGTTTCACAAAAGGCTTTTTGTGGCGAAAGAAGGTTCTTCAGATTATAAAAAGGTAGGAATGAGATGGTTCTTTAAAGAACCTTTGACTCAATGGTTCTTTGTGGAACCAAAAATGATTCTTCTATGGCATCACTTTGAAAAACCTTTTAAGCAACTTTATTTTTAAGAGTGTATGCCTATTTAAGAAATAAATGAATAATTATTTTACACTTTTGTGCTATAAGTGCCAAGGCAGTGGCTATAAAATTAAAGACAGAGATTTCCTTTAAACGCGTAGTTATATGTAATAAATCAATATAGACTGTCAATTTATAGCTAGAGTTTCATATAGTTCTTTTAAAAATCTGCTATTATAAGCGGAACTCTGTTCATTATTATCCAATTATTGTTTTGTCCAATCCATTAATCATACACAAGGAATTAATTGGTGCAATTATGACTTGTTTACCTAATGAGCTCCGACTTATGCTTACTAAATTAGATATAGTAAGCATAGATAGACAGAGCCAAATTACCGTAGCAAATCTTTTAAAAACAGTTGTCAGTGAAAAATTGATTGATTTTTGTGAGATCTATTTTAAGCAATCAAGGAATGTTTCGATACCCACTGCATTATGCCAGTTCTGTCATCGAAATTTAATTTCACTCATGGTTTCATTCATATGCTAGGCCTGCTTACAGAACTTGGAAACGTAATATTTACAATTTAGCTGATTGCACAGGATGCTATTAATTAAAAAATATATATACATATCCATGAGGTTTAATGTCGTGCTTCTCCAGTCATTTTTCACAGCCGGTTTAAGATTTCATAGATAAAAATGAAAGGCTCCAGGACACGATTAGATGTATAGAGGTGGTTGACAGGCACGAATATCTCCGAGGCTAATGCACTGCGCATTATTAAGAGAGAAAGTATGCTTCCGCCCATGGCGGGTGGCCAGGGACTTGTAACAGCCTCGAGTTTTATACTAAACTGCATTTCCAACCAGCACTTAAATTACTCGTTACTTACTTAAATTAAATTCGTTTGTAGCCTACATGAAATTAATAAACGAAATGTCTCAAACATGCATCATTCATCTAAATCAAATTGCATTTAAATATCTATTACAATTTGAAGTTATGGGCTAATTTTCGAGCAGTACTGTAGCAATAATGATAATAACAATAATCATTATTATTATATATTTATATGTAGTTATTTTATAGCCTAATAATAATTCTGACATTCTTTGGAAAACATTATGTAGCCTATTTCGCATTGTGACGACTTGCGTACGTTTGCCTATATTTGTTTCATGACTAATTTAAGTTCAAAAATAATTTCCGTAAAGCTTAATGGTAGCCGACATTATTTAGATCATCCAGTTATTGTTCATATTTTAGCCTAATAATTAAATAACTAGTAGATTATGTGACCTATTTTGTAGTTGCTTTTTGTTTGTTGTTATTATTTCTGCATTTATATAGGATAATATTTTTTGCGTCAAGTAAAGCTAGGCTAAAAGGTTTTTTTTTTTTTTTTTTTTTTTTTTTTATTTATTTATTCATTTATTTATTTTTATTTATTTTTTGCATTAAATGATCATCTTATGCAGTTTTTTAACCGGTGATCAAATACAGAAATTAGGGGAGGAAGTTTGTTTGGAGGGCTTGTGTTTGTATGTGTGCTATATTTATCTGTTATAGGCCACCGAAACACTCCTCAGTGTGGAAGCTTCTGAATGACACTCGGAGTGCCCGTTCCCGGACTAGGCCTATTAAGTCAGCGCACCGTCTGAATGTGATCAGAGGACAATAGGGAATAGTTTAATTCGTTTGGACAGAAGGTGCTTTGCTAAACATTTACTTTTCTCCCCCAAGTATTTGAATTGAATGGGATCCGTTTCTCTCCCTCCCTTCTCTCGCGGCCCCTTATCCCATCGCCCGGGGCCACGTTTTGGCTATGATGTATGGCTTCTCTGCGGGTAAAATATGCATGTTGATCCCCAATTGGGTCCCCGTCTAATGGAAGTGCAAATAGGTTTCGACTGTGGAGACCTCCATTTATCATCACCGCTGACACGGACGTACAGTGAGATTACATGTGTGTGCATGGCTTCAAGAAATGCTCACGTGTGTATTCCCAGCAATATGTGTCTAAAGAGATGTGTTACAGACCTATCAACTTACGTATTCTACTTTCATTCATCGTCATTCCATTCAAATGCATATGGATGTTATAGCTTACAAAAAAAAATACTAATAATAAGTTATAAACAAAGAATACACACTTAAAAAAAATAGTAGGCCTAATAAAAACTGAAAACAACTGTCCAGCGATCAAATGCTGGTTTAGTAGGATACGATCAGATATGGCAGTAATAATAGGCCTAACAATTATAATGTATGATTTATCATTCATGTTTGTGAAATATTTGTTTTCGAACTTTGCTAAACGTCAAAATTTTGCCACATGCCAACTAATTTAGCATAAAGGGCGGCTTATTATAATACGGTGTCTCGCTGCTATTGTAGTCTGTTCGTCTGCCCGTTACTGCTGCAGGCAGTGTGACACTACTACATGCTTCGATTGTTAAAACCTCATTATGCAAATTGGCATTTCAAGTGCAACTTTTTATCCGACTAAATTATAAAGAAATGTTAGTGTTAAAACCCCATTTGACCCGGGGACACTATTTATCATGTCTCATATGACACATATTTAAAGTGTCACTCATATATTTGAACCCCTCATTGTCCAAGGCCCCCCACATTTATGTTACAAGTGAGGTTTATCTTATACAATTTGGGCTAACTCTAAGTTGGCCTATCTCTAGTTGAAATGTAATAGTTTTAACCCACTTTTAAGGCGCTAATTTAAATTTTGCATTTTAAACTGAAGGCACCCTGGCACACGCTTAACATAAACTATTGAGTTTTGTTATTTCTTCGTCACACTTAAGTTTAAGTAATATTTTTTTTAGTAATGGAGTTTTTTCCCCTCCTCTGGAATACAATTTTGTATCTCAGAAAAAAAAAAAAATCATTTTGGAATAAAAAAATATGTCTATAAGAAGAGTAAAGAAAAAAAACCTGCAAGCATAATTTATTTATTATTATTCAAGCTAAAATAAATTTTAGATAGGCTGTTACTAAACTTACACATTTAAATCTTTCATTGGTTTATCACTATTTTTTTACGCAAACAATTGCATAAAAAAATCGTTTCTTACCTCAGGCTTGTCCTTCATCCAGTGTTTTATACTGTCGCTTGAAATTTTGTTGCTCGTAGCCCGGAGTATTTCCCAGATGTCCTTATAGCGTTTCTCAAAGTCTAAGAGCCATTCAAATGTATCCGCTAAGTATCAGTCGACTCCAAATCGTTCCCTTGCGCGCTCTTCTCAGAACATTGAGTCCATCTATTGACACGCGCTTTGAGGTGGGATTTTAAAGAGCTCCGCGTTACATCAAGGAAGCTTGCTACTGGTCCTTAAAGCTGTCAATCAAAGCTCGGGGATATTTTTTGGCAGCATGTGGACTCGGAGCCAATTGACCCTTTAGCCTACTTGAAGTCTTAAATCACGGACTTGAGTGCACTAATGTTTACTAACACACACTTTTGCTTATGAACAACAATAGCCTTATGTTATGTGAGAATAAACATAAAATGCTGGCACCAGTATAAAAAGATTAGTTAGCCCTATGCATGTTTGTTTAGTAACGTAGGCCTACATTTTTTTATGCATTTTAGGTAAGATCTTTTTTTTTTAAAGCATCAAAGCATTAATCTGATCATTGAACTAATTTTACATGGATTCATGTATGGATTCTATTGTTTGCTTGATTTTGGGATTTATAGTTTGTTTAAGTCATGCAATAACCACAGTTTTTATTTATTTATTTATTTATTTTACTAGGAATAACAGCAGATTTGTAGAAACGTACAGGTTTTGCTAAAATTAGTATGGAATAAATGCCAAATATGAATATTTTGCTTTCTTACATTGATCTCATGCGTTGACTTTACTTCGTGGCAATATTTCTATAGAGGTCACGATCGCAAGACTTTTTTTTTAGACAAACGAATATCTCATGCGTTGGTTTTGTTTGCTTTTCGGCTTTGTCATGCCACTGCAGGAGAGACTGGAGGGACTTTAGAGATCTCTAATAGATGCCAGGCTACTGCCTTCACAATCTTTCCCGGCCGTGAAGGATTTGGGTGAGGATAAGGGGAGACAAGACGCTATTTCAGCCTCCAAAAAACCTCTGTCTTGAAATGACTGCCGGTAAGAGGATTAAAACAATAATGCCCTTCTCTTCTTGAAGGGTTAGAAAATATTTCTTCTCCCGGAGAAAAACCGTTTAGATTGGAATTAAGGGCAGCGCAAAGTAGCCTTTTAATGTAAAGCTTGCATAATTTGTTAAAAATGTTGGAAGAAAGCGGACCAGGGTGAAAATCCCTAACTGCATTTTATCTCTAACCATAGTTATTATCATCTGGAATTTGAAACGAGTGAAAATTTAGTGAAACTCACCTCACATTTTTATTAAAATATTGTCGTTTAAAAATTATATTGGTGTTATCGACTGTAAAATAAGTTTTTGTATGATAAACTGGCCCTGAACTGTTTTTATGCTAAACATATAATGTACAGCCCAAATTAAGTGTTTTTGTGTAAGTTAGTCTGTATTATAACATTCCCGCGAATTGCTCGTACTAATCTATTAATGTAGAATAATGATGAATTTCAAACTATTATAGACTGTCGGAGCAGATAAAATATACAAATATTTTCCCGTTGTTCTCTTTTTATGTTATAATTTCCAAATATTTTAACTACGCAACAAAAGTCATCGAGAACTATTTGATGAATAAAAAAAAAAAAAAAAAAAAAAAAAAAAAATGGGTAGGCCTAATATTTGTATAAAATATATTTAAGTTATAGAAAGCACATATATTAATATATATTAAATGTATTGTACAGATTTGCTTGACTATTTCAAGTGAAAGCCTTTATTTATTTATTTATTTAATTTAATTTTTTTCTGCCAATGTCAAAGACGTATATATATATATATATATATATATATATATATATATATATATATATATATATATATATATATAAAATTATAGACGTATTACCTTTATGGAACCAAACATGTCCTTTTAAATTATTTCTCCCCACTTGGTTTTTTTATGGGCTGAGAAAGAAAGAGGATTAACTTGTGAACCGATGGAAATAAGAACTTTAACGGGAGGTAAATCTGGGCAATGTCCCTTTGTGAGGAGCGTTTCTAAAGCAATTAAAGTGAGAAAGAATTCCTCTCAGCGCCTCTTCCTTAAATCTGCTTAAACGAGGACTTCTGTCCAGCACATCTGAGGGCTTTAAATGCCTTCCCTTTAAAGTCCTAGAGAGAGAACCCCACCTTTAGTTCTGCAAAAGCAGCCCTCAGTCCAGTTTTGCTCGCAATATTTGAGATTGCCCCCCCCCCCGCCCCCCCTTTGCTGTATCCGTGTGGTTATCACGTTTCCTTTACGATGTCAGATGCTAGTTATATTACTTTAGCAATTTATAACAGTGCAACAATAGCATTGCAATGTGTCCCCGCGATAGCCTACTAATGATAATTTATTCGGAATCTATCAATTAATTTATTAATAAACCGAAATCTCTCAAAATCATTTTATTTAGAGCGAATCCCGCTGTCCTTTATAAAACGTGGGAGGATATCTTAAAAACGAGTCAATCATGTCGCTGGAATTTATTTACACCTATACATTTCACATTCACTCTTATAGCTTTACCAGAAAAAAAAACACACAGCTGGAGATGGTTGTTATTAGCTAATTAATAGACCTAATGATGTTTCTGCAACTTAATGAATACATTACGTCTGAAATCCAAAAAGCTGTAGACTCTTAGGCTCCATCCAAGGGTATTTCAGCATCTGTTCTTCCCAGAGCAATTAATCATTTTGATGTAGGCTATGGTTTAAAATCGACTGCTTCCAGGAGACCTTTTTTGACAAGAATAACAAAGCAATTTGCCAGGAGACATCTCTTAGACACGTTATTAGCAGCACCTTCATCTTAAACCGATTTTGTATTTTTTTATTTTGCTAAATTAGATACCCATATTAAAGGGGGCAGTGCTACTTTTTAATTTATTTTGATTTCTACATACAGCTCCACTTATACCTGTGAAAATCGCATAATTTGTGACAAGATCCATGGGATCTTCTTAACAAATCCCCATGCTAAAAGATTTTGACCTGTCAGCTCTGTCAGAAGCCATGCCCCTCTATTCTCTCTGGTTCTCCTTCTCTTTACTGTCTTCAGTCTCTCTTCCTCCTTGCATCTCTCTCATTCTCTCTCTCTCTCTCTCTCTCTCTATGGATCCCCAGCACAAGGGGCACCATTGTTTAGTCCTAATCCAGAAGTAACACAGCTACATGGAGAGATAAAAGGCCCATCAAGCCCACAACTTTATGGGGGCAAATCTCTACATAATCCCTCGCTTAATCTAAACAGTCCCTCTCTTCTAATCTACCTTCACCACAAAAAAAATAAAAATAAAATGAAAAAACAAGAGGCACTAAAAAAATCCCAGAGTTGAACTATGAATTAAGAACCAGTAGTAATTTTTCTAAATAAACTAACAGCTTCTGACAAGCTTCTGCTACTGACATACAGTAAGTAAAAAATGAAGCCTATGGACATTTGAGATAGATGGATGAATAACTAAAGGTAAAAATATGTTTTTACATACAGACAGTTTAATTTATTCTATAGAGACGTTTATTCTAAAAAGATTAGTTTTTTATCTTATTGGTGTAAGTCTGTCAATCAATAACATTTTAATGATAACTGTCAAGTCCTCATTAAAAACTTAATTCTGCAAAATGGAGTTCAAATGTCATTTTATTACTAAATGCCTCAATACTTAAAGGACAATTTATTATGTATTATTATTTGTAATATAATTATATAATTTAATATAATATAATTTAATTTAAATAAAAAAATGTCCACTTTGTTGTGTTAACACGTTTTATAATAGGGTGCTTTAATTATTTCAATAGACTGGAATCAGATGAGATCATTATTTTCAGTTTGTGTGCTGTTGGTTATAATTGGGTAAATAAGGGGATAAAGTGATGGCTGCTCTTCCTCTTTAGAGCTTTGATGACTATTGAGTGAAAGAAGCAGCTTCTAATACAACATCTGCATGATGTATTGGCATCTAATTTTATAATGTCTACATTCAGGGATATTTATATATCTCTGTGGAGAAGCTAGAAGACACATTTTTCTGTTTGTTTGTTTGTTTCATAGTGGCTTTTAAAAGCAGATTTTGCCTCAGAACATTATCCTAATAGTTTTAGCTAATTGACAGAAGTATGAGCATTTTAAGGCACCCAGTCAGTTGATTATATTGATGAGTTGACATTTAGATTTTTCAGCGTGCAGTATGCTGTAGTGTGGGTTCGGTGTTATTCACAGATCACCACGTATAATTAGTTGATCACCCCCTGCTGCTAAAAGGGATTGGTGCACACTCATAATTCAAGAAAAATCATTTTTCAGATAAAAGGATGGTTCAAAAGTTGCAAATCTGCCCCTGACGACAATACGCATCCTGTTAACTCCGTGCCCCTGAGTATAGATTCCTCTCCATTGCACGACTACAACATCTGTCTTTACTTTGGTAAATCCCTTTGTAACAGCTCTTGGCTTTGTACTATCAGTCAGTAATCTGGCTCTCAACACTCTATGCGTATTGAAGCACTTTGGCGAAGTGAGTTAAAACATGACCAAGGATTCGAAAAAAGCGAAACTCCCTGCTTCTGACTGAAATTTTCATCATCCTCTCAATGAGTAGCTTTAAGAGGATACCTGAGAAGAACTGTTGGCACCTCAACCATAAGTACCCACAGTGGATCTGTGCTTGGCGGTCTTATCCTTTAAGTAATGAAATAGTCTCATAACCTGTTTCGTGAGTCTTTGCTGTTGTAGATGATGAGAAGCGCTCGAGCCGGCAGGAGGAGTCCGATGACTCTCAGATGCCTGTTGTCCACACGATCAGTTTTAACGTGTCTCTGGTCGAGCGAGTAAACAGTGACTATGAGCTGTTTCCATCATCAGCATGTTACATTACATAGCACACAGATTTCATTGTCTGTCAAATAGCTAGCTAACTGCTGGACCTTGGCTAAGTGCTTCAAAAATGCAGTTCTCTTTGATGAGCTCTTCACAGGGGTCCCAATTTAGACGTTGTGGCAGCATCTCCCTTTGGCACCCACACCTTAACGGAGCTAATACTCTTTTAATAGCGTAAACAGAGAGAACAATTGACTCATTAGAGAGTCAACTAGGCAAATCCATCACAATCTATTGAAAATCCTGGAGAGGGTGGCTCAAGCATTAGAAGCACCTGGAAAGCCCAGATTTGAGTCTTCTGATAACATGTAATACTTCCTCTTTTCCGTTCATTCCCAGTGCGTAGTCTGAACCACCTCCATACAGGATTACCTGGCCCCACTTTAAAATGTTTTTTATTTATTTATTATTTTTTTTTTTTTTTGCAGTATGGCTGCCTGATGCTTAGCCTATCACAATAAGTATAAATCCTCTTTTTCTGTGGGAGTTATAGGAATGAGCATAATGGGATTGTGTTATTGTTGACCCATAATCTGGTTTTAACTCCTTGTTTCACAAATGGCTCTTTTAAAAAGCTTTTCCAATGCTCTTGGCATTGTTAACGCTCCAGGTCTGCATTTCCCTTACATCTTGTTTCAGAGCATTATTTGACTTGTATTTTAAATGTCTGCCACTTAAACCAGAATCCCTGCATTCAACTCTATTGCACTGAGATGTGAAATAATAATAACTGCATGCATAAGAACATTTCCTTATTTACACTGGCATGCATGTCACCTGTGCAAACTCTACCATATCTGACATCTAGCACTGTGAGAAATCATATTTAAGCTAATTTGAATACAAAATTGCATTATTTATTTATTTAATTATTATTATTATTATTATTATTATTATTATTATTATTGTTGTTGTTATTATTATTATTATTATTATTATTATTATTAGCCTTGTGCTGGGGATTCATCTTTTCCTTTGAGGCCCATTGACTCCAGCCAGAGCTATTTAGCAGTAATCAAGATGTCTCTTTCAATGAGAGTCATGCTATAGAAAACCTCTCATCTCTTTCTTATTAAGCTAATTTGCAGAGACGATTGGAAAAGGTAATATTGGCCAAAAAGACTCCACATTAGAGGGTTCAAATGGGCTAAAGAGGAATGATCAATGCTCATATAAGGGAATTAAAACATTTATTTCTAGGCTAATTGTTGATTTCACCCCTGACCTTGCTTAATTTCGCAATCAAGTGTTGTTTTTGTGATTGTGGGCATTTGATGCATTTTGGCCATTTTTAAGTCTGCTTACACTTTATTTTATGGTTATGTTTGTTGAAGTGTAATTACACAGTATTGAGTAATACTAACTAATGTACTTTCTATGGTTAAAGTTAGGGTTAGTTGCTTGTAATTGCTTGCATATTTTATTGTTATTACTATAGTAAGTACATAAATATGTCACCTTGAAATAAAGTGTTATCTTTAGTCATTTAAAACTCTTGCAGCTTCACAAACTGTAACAGATGTGGAGTGGCATGTGCTACTGGCACTGTAACCAATAGTCAATGAACGTTGGTGATCAGTCATCGGGGAACTGGCACAGCTGTGCCTTCAGCCCCATCCACACCAGTGCACTAGGCACTGATCCAGAGCCTGATTGGTGGAGATCACCGTGTCTAAGGAACCTCCTCAGTCTGCATCTGTCCCTGAGGCCGGATTCTTATTTATTCTCCCTGTGATGGTAAACAGAGTCTTGCTGGGCCCAACTGCCCGTGTAAAAAGGTGAATGTGGGTTTGTCCATCCAAGTGGGGTGGGAATGAAGTGACAGTCCCCCTGAGTTTCTGGGAGCTTGTCAAGGCCTTGTTAGCTCCTCCACCTCCCCACTGCCTCCTGCTCCTCTTCCCTGGTAATCCTCCAACACTCTTCCCCAGAAGGGAGGACACGTAAGGACAGAGGGAAGGCCAGAATTAATGGACATGTTTGTTTACCTATTTGTCCTTGACATGATCAATTGATCAGGAGGCTAATTCACTGCCTCTGTGGGATCATTACATTTCCATTTAAATTGCAAATGGAGTTCTCCCCAATCTCCCCAGACCTCCACCTCTATTTATGTACTCGCATACACACTTCTGTATGTTTTTTCCCGTTACTGCCTCTATTGCTGTTTAATGAAGAGGGAAGTTTTTAAAAATAAAGGTTCCAAAGGGGAGTTTTCAAAGAAATACTACGGAAAAACAATACAGTTTTTCCCAAATAACCTTTCTGTGAACATTTATTAAAAACTAAAAAATTTCCACTAAAGAACCTTTTGTTCAGTAGAAAGTTTCCATGGATGTTCTTCATGGAACCATGTCAATAAAGAACCTTTATTTTTTAAAAGTGTAGCTTGAAAAATGTGGGCCAGTTGATTGAAATGTCCAATTTGCCTTTACTATTTCTTAAGAATTATGAAGAGCTTTCCACCCACAATGATTAGAACACTTTGGTACTGTACTCAAAATCACAAACCTCAAAAGATATCTTTTGTGTGTGTGTGTGTGTGTGTGTGTGCGTGTATGGGCATAATGTATTGTCATCTCTCTTTTTTCATTTAACAAAACATCCCTCAGGAAGAGGCACAGTGAATAGAGCTTTGTTCAACTCATTTGAAAACATCAGTGTTGATAATTGCCCGTATCATGAAGATGTCAGTCACTTAACTGGAAGTTAATTTGCTTTTCATGGCAACGCCCTCGAACACTCACACACGCATATTCATATGCAAGAGTCATTTATAGTGCACTGAGAGGAAAATGTGTTAATTCCTCTATGGAAAAGCCCTGTGATTAAACAGCACTACAGAGATTACAGTGAATGATTACAGTTTTATATTTGAGCGATGAAGACCCCACTCTCCCAGAGGGGACATAGAATTAATTAAATAAGTCCCTAATTTGAGCAGAATAAATGCTAAATTGTACTGCCTGATTATAAGTTTTGTTGGTAACATTCTCTGTATTAGTACAATTACGTACAATTCTGTATATTTGTTTTAAAGTGAAATTATTTGTTATATTGTTTAAGCACAAGATGTTCAACATACTGTGATTAAAGAAAACACTGACTGAATTTTTTATATAAATGTTGCATAACAAATGTCCATGTTTATTTATTTTATATGATAATTTAAAATAAATAAAATGCTAAAATAAATTGAAATGTTAATAATTAGTTAAAATATATAATATATTATTACTACCTTTTAAAAGTCTGGAGTCTGTAGTATTTTAAATGTTTTTGAAAGTCTCTTTTCTAAACAAGACTGCATTTATTTGAAAAAAAAAATACAGTAAAAATATAGTGATATCGTGAAATAGGTTTTACAATTCTTTACAATCTTTCACTTAAAAAAAAAAAAAAAAAAATGGGGAAGTCGTGGCCTAATGGTTAGAGGGTTGGACTCCCAATCGAAGGGTTGTGAGTTCTAGTCTTGGGCCGGACGGAATTGTGGGTGGGGGTAGTGCATGAACAGTTCTCTCTCCACCTTCAATACCACGACTTAGGTGCCCTTGAGCAAGGCATCGAACCCCCAACTGCTCCCCGGGCGCCGCAGCATGAATGGCTGCCCACTGCTCCGGGTGTGTGCTCACAGTGTGTGTGTGTGTTCACTGCTCTGTGTGTGTGCATTTCGGATGGGTTAAATGCAGAGCACAAATTCTGAGTATGGGTCACCATACTTGGCTGAATGTCACTTCACTTTCACTTTCAATTTTAAATTAATGCTCACATTTTAATATATATATTAAAAAACACATTTTAATATATATTAAAAATCACCTTTTAATACATATTAAAAAACACATTTTAATATATATTAAAATGTAATTTATTTCTGGGATGGCAAAGCTGAATTTTCAGCAGTCATTGCTTCAGTTTTCATTGTCACTCATGGTCCTTTAGAAATCCTTCTTAAATGCTGATATGCTGCTCAAGAAGCCCTTTTTTTTATCAATGTTAAAAACAGTTGCTGATTAATATTTTTGTGGGAACCATAAATATTTTTTCAGGATTATTTGATGACACAAATTCAAAAGAACATCATTTATATTGAATAAATATTTTGACAATTCAATGCATCCTTGCTGAATAAAAATATACATTTTTTTAATTACTGACTACACTAGAAATGTTTGATGTTTATGTTATATATATATATATATATATATATATATATATATATATATATATATATATATGTGTGTGTGTGTGTGTGTGTGTGTGTGTGTTTATTGTTAAATATGTTAAGTATTTATATTATACTTCCATTTAATACTGTTCTTCTAACAAAATGAACAATCAATAGCCGTTGTAACACATGCTATAATTACATGATGCATATGCTTTTTCTATGAATATTTGAACCAAACAATAAAAGGTACATTTCAAGGAATGTAAAGAATGGGTGTAATTAAATTTAAGAATGGCAGAAGCAGAGTGTAGTTTTAGTTGTTAAAATGTGGTTAAATAATAATATGTTTCTAATGAGATATTTCAAACCCTCAGCGTTTAGGGAAACATGCTAATCGACCTCACAAAGAGACAAGGGATCTTTGCTTATTGACCAACACATCTATATCACAGACTGGGTCCTCATCCATAGAGTCATCTCCCAATGTTGGTCGTCCAGAGGCTGTGAGTCAGTCATCAGTGCATGTCAGGTGTTTTTTCCGACACTGTCACTTGGCCCCCATCTCAGTCATATGTTGGCCCTGAGCCAGATAAAGCCGTCCCTCATGCACTCTAATGAGACTGATCTGATAACCCTGTAAACCCTCCTCTAATATCCCTTCACCAACACACACAAGTCCGATCGAAGCCTGTAAATTTGATCTCCATCAAGCCTGCCGCTGGGCGCAAGCCGTGGCCTCTCCCTTTGCTTCTTGTTTCAAAGTCCAGCCCTTCCTGACACATCCGTCAGGAACCCTGTTGAACTTTGGCCTCTCCCACTTGGCCCTATTATTGATTTTTTTTTTTTTTCGCCACCTCATCTTGCTCAATCCGGATGAAAGGGGCAAAAGGGAGAATTAGTGAGTGAGACAGAAGGGACTCAGAGGATATGGGGCGATCGATGCCGAGTTATTTTGAGCTTACAGCAGCGGAAAGAAATGTAGACAGGTAGAAAAAGCTTGAGGCATGACAGATAAGCATTAACAGAGCAGGACTTCAGCCAGTGGACAACCAAAAGCAGGGTTGAATATCTAAGATCCAGTCTTTGCCTTGGTCAAAAGGTCAGTCATTTCAACAACAATAAGCTGCTATTAAACCCTGTGAATAAACATGTTACGTGGGGGAAATACAGATCCACAATACCAACTGTTTTTCATAAGTGAATGTGCAAAAGCCTCCCATGAAGCACAAATCTTACATTGCTCTCCCTCAGTGTGCACTTGTTGAATCACGGGCCACCTCCTTCAGTCACATGGCTCAATCGTCATGGCAACCTGCTCAGCTAAATAAAGTTTGTCATGGCACTTCTTGGAGAGCGTGGACTCGCCTGGAAACGTATGCCAGGGAAATGCACCGCACAAGCTGATTAGTGTCATATCGCACTTTCTCTGAGCTCATATTTACCACCTTGCCACAGTGCCCAGACAACCTGCGGCACAGACTGACCATGTCCACATGGAGGAGATACTCACAGTATGTCTGTGTGATGAGGGTTACACGCAGCCTGGTTTGGCTTCTCTTCACCTGACCTGGCTTGTGATTGGCTAAAGCGCTGGCCGGTGACAAAGATACACATAATCATTTTAAAGGATATTTGTATTATTATTATTAGCTGATCAGTCATTTTAATAAGGCAAATTTATTTGTAAATAATTTTTGCACAAAATATTTAAAATGCTTTGGCATAATAAAGAGAATAATAGACAAGAAAATATGAACATTTTTAATTTAAAAATGGATGAAATTAATGCATAAATATGTATTTTATTCATAAAAAAATTTTGAAAGAAAAGAAATTATATACACTATAAAACTACGTAAAAGCATCTACTCCTGTGTTTGCAAAGCAGTTGTGCTGCATAATATTTTTGAGAGACTGTATTTGGGATTTCACAAATAGGAAGTTCAAAAGAACAACATTTATTTGAAATACTACATATTCACACACACACACACACACACAAACAAAAGGTTTTCTTTTCAAGTGAAAGTTTAAAATAGCTGTTTAGTACCTTATAGACACAGAGCAGCTGAATTAATGTGCATCTGGAAGATGAGCATCATCTTGGCATCCTGTGCATCTCACGTGCATCAATCCACATGCGCATCTGGAAGAGGAGTCATTCACAGTCCACAATTTATTGTTGTTGGCATAAGCCAATCAAATTCAAGAGTAGGTTCATGTTTCTTAACTAACCAAACTGCCAATTCGCAAAAGCCAGTGTTGAATGACCCAATGTTGCTGTGACGGGACAGATTATGCTCCGTCACGGCAGACATTTCTGCCAATGGACAATGGATCATTATTGTCATGAATTAAAACATTTTTATGGTACTTGGACATTTATCTTTACTTTGAAGGGACAGTTGTTATTTGAAATGTATGTATACACAATGTATTTCGTAATGCTCATGCAGTTATGCCTTTGTTTGATTGTGTGCACCAATTAAATAGAGTGAGCTGCAGGGAGAACACAATGTTAAACTCTCTATGAATTACATGTGTTAATCAGTTAAAGTGTAAAGTTTCATCTGTCCAAATAACCACTCTTCAAACCGTTTTCTATTTTGTAAAGTTTCATTTATTTGATAGGCATTGGTTAACATGATTACATCGGCTTACCCTGATCTCTTCTTCGCGGTTAGTTGTTCTTGGGTCTCACTGCGGAAGCGCGCCCCTAGTGAGTACCTATGTATATACTTGCTGCTTGAAAAGAGTATTTGTTATGAATTCACTGATTGCTGTTGTTTGTTTTGTTTTTTTTTTGCTTCCATTATAGGTTTATTTGAAGAGGGTAAATTTGTAAGTCTCACTTTGTGTGGTTTAAACCCTCGGATTGTAGTAATTTGTTATCTTTAGTATTTTTTTTCCAGACTTTATTAATTTGTATAACCCCCCTGATGATGATGTAATGGTTTAGGCCAATTTGAGTGGCGGGAGTTGACGCTATTTAAGAAGGCCGTTCAGTATTAAAGGGGATGGGCATGCAAGCGGACGGCTGTAATTTGTGTTTGTCACCTGAGTGACTTTGTACTGGCTAGAAAGAAGCCAACTTTGTATATGATAATTTTGAAAGATTTTTTTTGTTATTTTTATTTTTATTTATATTTTTTTTTTTTTTGACTCACATGTCAGTTTGTTTTTGGTTTCTCCAGTTTAGTCGTTTATTATGTCTTATTATGGATTTTTGTCTTGCTTTTGGCCTTATTTGGGAAAATAAAGATCCCATCATCTTTGAATGTGGATTCTCCTCGTTCTTGAATGTGCTGAAACATCTACCTCTTGACTCCTAAATTCGACCATCCTACGACATATGGTGGCAGCGGTGGGATCCAGTGGTTAAGAGGTCGCACATTCTTGTAAATGATATGGCAACACGAGGGCGTGGTCAACCAAAAGGCGATCCTACAAAAGTGCCTGAGACCCCTAAGGTGCCATCTACTGTGCAGGATGCGGAAAATACTACGGCTGCAGTGCAACCCGATGCCAGTAGGCCACCGTCAACAGCTCTGGAAGAGCGTACAGACAGCCTGGAGGCGACATTGAGATCCTTTATGCATTCACAGCAAAAGCAGCAGGACCGATGGGAAGCAGAAACTCAGCGACAAGAACAAAGGTGGAAGACACTCTCTCATCAGTTTCAACAGTTACAGACTTTGGTGAGCACCAAACGACCTGATCAAACACCATCTGGACAAACCTCTGCCCAGTTGCAGGATCCTGTTTCACCGACGCACAGTACTGAAGTACCCTTTTTGTCCAGGCATGATTCTAATAGTCCTGTTCCTGATATTCCTAGTCAAGGTACACCTTTCCCACCTGTACATATGGGATGGACTGCACCTAAGATGCCTTCGTTTGATGAGGAGGATGATATTGAACATTATTTAACCACATTCGAAAGAATTGCATTGGCTAGCCAATGGCCAATGGACATGTGGGCTCTTTATCTAGTGCCTCTGCTTAGAGGTAAAGCCCGTGCTGCATATGTGGCGATGGACATTATTGATAGCAGAGACTATGTAAAAGTTAAACAGGCCATTCTGAGAAAGATGGAGGTTAATACTGAAACGTATCGCCTCGGGTTCCGATCCATGTCAGTTCGGGAGGGGGAGACTGCAAGAGAGCTGCAAAGCAGACTTAAAGATTTGTATGAGAAATGGCTCAATCCCAAACAAAAATCCAAAGAGGAAATTGGCGAACAAATTATTCTGGAGCAGTTTTTGCGGATGTTAAATCCAGAGTTAAGAGTCTGGGTAAAAGAACACAATCCTCAAACCTCTAAAGAAGCCGCAGACTTAGAGGAGACATTCATTGCAGCTCGTCGAACCAGCAAAGGTTACCAGCTGGGTACTCAAGGTAGTGGAGGGAAACCCCAAGGTCCACCACGAGACACCAAGAAGCCATCATACGGTAAGTCTGCGGGTGAGGCTAGGGTGTTTAATCGGTCCAATAGTTTCCCTTCCCAGAATAGTGCTGCTGTAAGACCTAAGGTTATTTGTCACAGTTGTGGCCAACCTGGCCATATTAAGCCTGAATGTCCAGTTAATAAGATTACAGACTCTAGACTGTTATTTTGTCCAGGTTCTAGGGATGTTAGATCAGTGATGTCTACTGACGCCATAGTTCCTGTAAAGGTGAAGGGGAAAACTTGGCAGGCTCTTATTGATTCTGGTAGTAGTCAGACCTTCATCCGTAGAGCATGTTTGTTCCCAGAAGAAGTCACTCATATAGGCAAAATAAGAGTCAGGTGTATTCATGGTGATGAGATCGAGTACCCTACTGTAAGTACTACAATAGAAATTCAGGGACAAAAGTACCTGTTGACTGTTGGTGTAATGGATACTTGCCCCTATCCAGTTATTTTAGGGCAGGATGTTCCGGTGTTAGCAGAGCTGTTGCAGGGATGTGAGGTTACCGCTCAGAGCTATGTGACAACTCGAGCTCAGGCTAGAGAGAATTTGGATCAGTCATGGGGAGTATTGCCATATGCTTGTGAACAGACTAGGGAGAGAGTAAAGAAGACGAAATCTCAAAAGCGTAGGGACAAAGTCAGAGGAACGTCATTTCAAGAGCAGTTGATGTATCCACCCTTGAATGATAGTGACATAGAGGTAGTGGATATTGCAAAGTTGCAAAGGGAAGACATTACTCTTGGTTCTTGTTATAAAGATGTCAAAACCTACGAGGAAGCGCTTAGGGAGAAAGAAGATGGGAATGTATGTTTTGCAATGAAGAATGGCAAACTGGTAAGGGTGAGTGGTGATACAGAACAGTTGGTAGTCCCTGAGATTCTTAGGACCCGAGTCTTGCACTTAGGACACAGTATTCCCTGGGCAGGTCATCTTGGTCAAGAGAAAACTGAAGAACGGATAGGTAGCAGATTTTACTGGCCAGGGTTGCATAGAGCTGTGGTGGAGTACTGTAAGTCGTGCCCTGAATGCCAACTTGTAGTTCGCTCCAAGAGAGGGATGAAAGCTCCTTTGATCAATCTACCAGTTATTGATATACCTTTCACTCCCATAGCTATGGATGTAGTAGGCCCATTAGAAAAAAGCAGAGGAGGACACCGCTACATTCTGGTAGTATGTGATTATGCTACTCGCTATCCAGAGGCTTTCCCCCTTAGGCATATTAAGGCTAGGCAAGTAGCTAATTGTCTTCTACAGCTATTTTCTAGGGTAGGGATTCCAAAGGAGATTTTGACCGATCAAGGGACCAATTTCAATTCCAAATTCCTGAAACAGGTTTACACATTGTTAGGAATTCATGGCATTAAGACCACTCCATATCACCCGCAGACGGATGGCATGGTTGAAAGATTCAATCAGACCCTTAAATCCATGCTAAGGAAGTTTGTTAGTGATTCTGGTGCTGATTGGGACCAGTGGCTCCCATATCTGCTATTCTCTTACCGAGAAGTTCCGCAGGCATCTACTGGTTACTCCCCCTTCGAGTTGCTTTATGGACGAGAAGTAAGAGGTCCACTGGATGTTCTGCGCGAGAGCTGGGAGGGAGACGCCCCCCAACAGCAAACGAACATTGTAAGCTATGTTTTAAAGATGAGGGAGAAACTGGACCAGCTCAGTACTTTAGCTCATGACAATCAAATTCGGTCACAGTCCCGCCAGAAAACCTGGTATGACCGTAATGCCCGTCTCCGCACCTTTCAACCTGGGCAAAAGGTGCTCCTATTGTTGCCTTCTTCTGAGAGTAGCTTGTTGGCAAAGTGGCAAGGCCCCTTTGAGGTGCTTCGTAAGTTGGGGCAGGTCACCTACGAAATTGCCATGCCGGGACGACGTCAACCACAGCAAGTCTTCCATGTGAACCTATTAAAGCAATGGAATGAGCGTTCTGTACCTTTTAATGAGCAGAGATGGGCCTGTGTAGTGGAGGAGGAAGAAGAACTCAAAGAACAGTATTTCCCTACCACCAAAGGTAAAAGTGTCTCTCCCTCAGTTGCTCACCTGTCATCTGAACATCAGAAGGAGCTGCTGCATATTATTCCCAAGGCGTTGTTCCGGGAAGAACCGGGAAGAACAGAGCTCATTACCCATGACATTCGACTGAAATCTGCTGGACCCATCCGACAGACTACTTGTAGGGTACCGGCACGTCTCATACCTGCCCTGAAGCAGGAAGTGCAAGTCATGTTGGAGATGGGGATCATTGAACCTTCCCATAGTGAGTGGTGTAGCCAGGTGGTCCTGGTCCCAAAAAAGGATGGGGGACTACGCTTCTGTGTGGATTTTTCCAAACTTAACAGCATCTCTGCCTTCGATTCCTATCCAATGCCCAGGGTGGATGAGTTAGTCGAACGACTAGGAAAGGCACGGTACCTCAGTACTCTTGATTTATGTAAAGGGTATTGGCAAGTCCCCTTGGCTCCAGAGGCTCGAGAGCTAACGGCTTTCCGTGCACCAAGTGGGCTATTCCATTTTAACGTTATGCCGTTTGGCCTTCATGGGGCCGCAGCTACTTTTCAACGTCTTATGGACCAGGTCTTGAGGGGAGCTGAAGAATTTTCTGCAGCTTACATTGATGATGTTGTCATCTTTAGCACTTCTTGGGAGGAGCATATAAGACATCTGAGGGAGGTCTTCAGACGGATTCGGCAGGCGGGGCTTGTAGTCAATGCAAGTAAGTGCCAATTGGCTCAGGCTGAAGTGTATTACTTGGGATATATCTTGGGAGGAGGTACCATCAAGCCCCAAGTCAGTAAAGTGAGTGCAATCCGTGACTGTCGACCACCCACTACAAAAAGGGGAGTACGTTCTTTCTTGGGTTTAGTGGGGTGGTATCGTCGATTTATTCCCCATTTTTCTAGCAGAGCCACGGCACTATCTGAGTTGACAAAGAAGTCAAGTCCTAACAAAGTAGTCTGGACTGAAAAGTGTGATCAAGCTTTCCAGGACTTAAAGGAGAGTATGTGCCAAGGGCCTGTCCTACAAAGTCCCGACTTTGAACTACCGTTTACTGTTCAAACTGATGCGTCAGGAGTTGGTTTGGGGGCGGTATTATTGCAAGGGGAAGGTGTGGACAGAAAGCCCGTCCAGTACATTAGCCGTAAACTGTTTCCTCGTGAGACTAGATATTCCACAGTGGAAAAAGAGTGTCTGGCCATGAAATGGGCATTAGATACTTTGAAATATTATCTCTTGGGGAAGGAATTTGTTCTGGAGACAGATCATCGAGCCTTGCAGTGGCTGCATCGAATGAGAGATAGTAATGCTAGAATCACCAGGTGGCATCTGTCTCTTCAGCCCTACAAGTTTGTGGTAAAGTTTCGGGCAGGAAAGGACAATGTGCTTGCAGACTTTTTATCCCGCCGCTATGTGGAGTAATTTCCGTAAGGGGGAGGGAATGTGACGGGACAGATTATGCTCCGTCACGGCAGACATTTCTGCCAATGGACAATGGATCATTATTGTCATGAATTAAAACATTTTTATGGTACTTGGACATTTATCTTTACTTTGAAGGGACAGTTGTTATTTGAAATGTATGTATACACAATGTATTTCGTAATGCTCATGCAGTTATGCCTTTGTTTGATTGTGTGCACCAATTAAATAGAGTGAGCTGCAGGGAGAACACAATGTTAAACTCTCTATGAATTACATGTGTTAATCAGTTAAAGTGTAAAGTTTCATCTGTCCAAATAACCACTCTTCAAACCGTTTTCTATTTTGTAAAGTTTCATTTATTTGATAGGCATTGGTTAACATGATTACATCGGCTTACCCTGATCTCTTCTTCGCGGTTAGTTGTTCTTGGGTCTCACTGCGGAAGCGCGCCCCTAGTGAGTACCTATGTATATACTTGCTGCTTGAAAAGAGTATTTGTTATGAATTCACTGATTGCTGTTGTTTTTTTTTTTTTTTTGCTTCCATTATAGGTTTATTTGAAGAGGGTAAATTTGTAAGTCTCACTTTGTGTGGTTTAAACCCTCGGATTGTAGTAATTTGTTATCTTTAGTATTTTTTTTCCAGACTTTATTAATTTGTATAACCCCCCTGATGATGATGTAATGGTTTAGGCCAATTTGAGTGGCGGGAGTTGACGCTATTTAAGAAGGCCGTTCAGTATTAAAGGGGATGGGCATGCAAGCGGACGGCTGTAATTTGTCTTTGTCACCTGAGTGACTTTGTACTGGCTAGAAAGAAGCCAACTTTGTATATTATAATTTTGAAAGATTTTTTTTGTTATTTTTATTTTTATTTATATTTTTTTTTTTGACTCACATGTCAGTTTGTTTTTGGTTTCTCCAGTTTAGTCGTTTATTATGTCTTATTATGGATTTTTGTCTTGCTTTTGGCCTTATTTGGGAAAATAAAGATCCCATCATCTTTGAATGTGGATTCTCCTCGTTCTTGAATGTGCTGAAACATCTACCTCTTGACTCCTAAATTCGACCATCCTACGACAGTTGCCCTAAGATTTATTTTTAACCTAATACCATATATTATGTCCAAGGAAATTTGAACTTCAGATTTGGATTGCATAATTGCAGAAAATAAATGGGGAGGCCCTGACCATGCAGTAAATGTTTTCAAACAGCATATGTGTGACATCCAATGAAGTGTAGTCTCTGAACTCCATGAAATTCCCAGAGAGAAGTCTAAAGCACGCTACATATACTTAGCAGAGACCCTAATATCTCCAAATCCCTGAGCGTGAACTGATAGAGCAGTTTTATGTATGGAGAAATGCCTCCCTTCCTCATGATTCGTTCCATAAACCAGTCCTCACACCTCTACACTCATCCCAGCTGTGACTGGATTCTGCAATCTCACCCACCCAGAGCAGTGGATTAATGGGCCCTGGATTTCCTCACACCTCACAGACATGTCACAAAAGAAGAGACCCCCACTGACACTCAATACTGATATCAAAAAAGGCCCTCGTCCTATTGGCCCTCATTAGAGTGATCCAGAGGCCAAATCCATCAAGCTGTGAATTATAAAGACCCTATATAGTGTTGATAAGTTTTGAGTATATGAGCCCTGACAGAACGGGGGGATTCTATCACATGGTTAATGCACTATCAGGCACGGCCCAAAACTGATCACAATCCTCTTAGCTGTCAGCCTTATTAACCAATCGTCCCATTAGACATGAAAGAGGGCCTACCAGTTGGAGTAAATCTTCACTGCCATGGTGTACATTTTTATTAAAAATGTTAGACTTCCATTTTGACAGTTGTGTCACAGTCCCTCTGAGAGACATTTGACATGAATTGCTTATGATTCTGCTCTCTTCCTACATCCTCGGATAAATTTAATTAAGTCATGTCACCATGTATTTTATGTTCAGTTATATCTACTGGTTAATTAAATTTTACATTTTTTGCAACAGTATAATGTCTTAATCATATTCAAAGCGTTGCTGCAAACTAAAGTGTGTAAATTGAATGTGACAGCTGATTGTTTTAAATGGAAGTGCTGTCTCCTCCCTAATGCCCCACTCTTTCCCCTTCCTTTACTGCTCCCTACACTCTCCAACCCTCTCTAGGGGCAGATCAAGCCAAATCCCCCAGTTCCCTGCTAATTGATATTTATGTAATTGAGTCAGGCTGGGATTTCCACTGAGAGTTGGGTGTTCTCTGTGGCCCCGTCTCCAATGGCTTGAGAATCAAATAGATTTCAATGCAGCAATTATAAAAGCCCCTGTGTCTAATTCAGAAACACCCAGTTTGCATGTGCTGAACTGAACGGCAACTTTGAGAACTAATGGGGGTTATGGCTGATGTATTCCAGTTCACTCCCATCAGACACTGGTTTATGGCCTCTGAGACTGATGGGTGAATGTGTCATTTTTAGTTACTTATACATTGAAATTCCTCCACAATTTTTTTAAGCCTGGGACAATCACATGGTCCCCTTTTTTAAGGTGTACATGTAAAGTGCAGTTTGATGACAACATCGCATGTTGTTTACTTGATGTGCTTATGCGCCGATAGCTAAGTTAACAACACAGAGATATTTGAAGCAGTTTTATCACCGCCTGTGGTTCCAACACACGATCGTGACCCTTTTTCGTTGGGACTGCATTATCCTTAAGAAATAAACGATATGCAAACCCGGCGTCAAACTGGGCCTTGTTTGTAAAACAAGCATCTTCGAAAAGCAGGGAACAAACAAAAACACTTGCACAACTCCGTTGATGCTCTGTAAAAATAAACTCCATCCACTGGTCCCTTAATGCTGGTTTTTTTTTTTTTTTTTTTTTTTTTTTTTGGTAATCTGTGCAAGATTGTCTTGCCCTGGCAACCAAAAACACATTTCTTTTGTGACATTTCGGTCTCTCGCTCTGATCAGTGAATATCTCTGCTCTGCTATACGGGAGCGCGCACTCTTCCGGGAGAAGTGCCTTTAGGACCCATATAAGGAAATTCCGCTCCATCTAACATCACACAGACCCATACTCGAAAAAAACTTTCCGAAACTTGTGACAAACCGGAAGGAGTATTTTTGGACCAAAAATTCTCCTTCAAACGTACAACTTAATTTTTGAAACTTTGTCCATGTTTAGCATGAGAATCCAACTCTTTAACAGTGTAAAAAACTCAGTATGCATGAAATAGCATTTCACCCACCCCCCTTAACTTCGACTTTATTGCCATTTAACTTTGAGCTCAAAACAAAAACACAGCCTCTTTTTTAGCCTAGTTACACTATGTGCCTGATAAAACGTCCAGTCACAACTAAACTATAACTATATAGTCCTTGATCAATAAAGAAACAGGCTTGTCCTGATAGACCTCTTTAGACCAGCTACAAATTTAAAAAAAAAATGGCTAGGTTTGACATGCCATTCACTTCAAGCATATTTTACAAAACAAAAAGTTATTTTTTTGGCATTGATGGTTCCATGAAGAACCCCCTTTGAAACATTTATTTTAAGAGTGAAAGGATATATGTACTTAAAATTCAACTTTTCATAATTTTCTAAATTAAAACTACAGTTTTTTTCTTAATATTTTTGCTGCAAAAAAAAAAAAAAAAAAAAAAATATATATATATAATGCCCTATTACTACATTATTGCATCTG
Organism: Carassius auratus; assembly: GCF_003368295.1. NCBI lineage: Eukaryota > Metazoa > Chordata > Actinopteri > Cypriniformes > Cyprinidae > Carassius > Carassius auratus. The sequence goes on along the minus strand of NC_039244.1, from coordinate 7,501,101 downwards.
TCAAATGCATCTCTTAAATGCATCACTACTAAATCCCCTGATTTAGGACCACTTCATATTTAGTACTCTGTTCTCTGTTTAGTACTCTCTAGCAGGGACGTGCACAGACCTTTTGAGGGGCATGTGCTGAAACTGAAAAAGGGCACCCCCCTCCCTTTTTTATATCAAGATTATTTAGTAAGCCTGCATAACAGGAAGAAATGGTCACATCTTCATGACAAATTCATTAACACCAAATAATAGTCTCAAAAGCTTTAGATTTATTCACGATTAATAACAACCATAATAATAATATTAGATAATTAGATAATATAGATAAACAGGGTTTTAAGGGCTTCTTTAAACCTAATTACAACAGCTCTTGTGTACTCCCTCTTTTTTTAAATTGCATTTATAGAGAAAAAAAATACTTGACTCATACATAAACATGTTAAACAAATAATACAAATTAGCTTATAACACCAAACAGAAACCAAAATCTTTTTTTTATTGAACTTTATGCACTTTTTTATGAACTTTGCAAAGAAAAAAAAAAAAAAAGAAAAAAAAAAAAAAAAAAAAAAAATATATATATATATATATATATATATATATATATATATATTCTCTTTTTTAGCTATTCTGTTTGGTTTTATAAGCTAATTTGTATTATTTGGTTTACATGATTATGAATGACATTGAGAAGAGGGGAAGGTGAGCAATGAGTCAAGTATTTTTGACAAACTTTTTTGAAATATAATTTAATTATGTCCAACTCAATTCCAGATTATAAGAAACTATAGCCATACCGTTACTATAACATATCCAACATCCGCCTACCATGTTTTACTACATTTTATACATGTGAGGACAAACGGAGAGTATACCAAAACATGATTAGCTTAAATGTTAATAAATTAAGTGTATCAGCAATCATAAATCAAAGAAGACATTTTTTAGAAATATATTTTATATATGTTATCTAGGTGACGAGGATCACTCGTCGCTTTGTGTAAGTTCCAGCACGAAACAGCGCGGGGGCGCACCTGTTATGATTTTCCGATGGTAAAAACAAATTATATGTTGTTGTATTACTTATCAATATATAGTTTTTGACCAGCGAATGTGTGCAAATGTGAATTTTTTTCTGTCCGTCATTAAAACGGCGACGGCGCCTGCCGCTGCGGGCATCACATTACATTTTCATCTACAGGTTACAAACTAGTTTTTGTAGCTATATAGACGGAGCGCTCAGTTTTTCCTGTGGTAAAATGCATTTGGCCAAAATCGCATTTTATAAATGATTAAATGCTACTGTATGCACAGGCCATTTAAGTGTTGGCTATGTATTGGCTATGACTAGATGGCAAATGCTAGCCCCCTCTCTCAGGCGACGTCCCACATGTCTCAGTCAGTCAGTCAGTCAGACATCAAATAAATAAAATATGAGCCTTTACAGACATAGTGTTCAGTAGTACTTATCTAAACAACAAGATATTTATTTACCCTTCGCAAAACTTTGTTCAGCTCAGCTGTTGTCTACTGTGCGGCTGCTGTGGAACTTCAGTTGATTCAATGAATATAGAGGGGGCGGAGTTATCAGCTTACTGACAGCTTGAGGATCGAATAAGATTTACACAAGCTCGTTTTAAGAACTTTCATTTGCTAAATATTTGTAAAACAGACAGACAGATGTAAAGGGTGACCAATAGCATTGATAAAATTTTTTTTAAAAACACCACCAAAAAAAGGGCACTTCGGAGTGTAAGGGCAAAAAGGGCATGTGCTCTGCACAGGTTGAGCCCTACCTGTGCACGTGCCTGCTCTCTAGAACTCCTGTATTGACTGTTCTGGATATAGTTTTTCAAGTCATCCTTATGTGAAATTAGTCCAAACTTAATATAAATCATAAACTTTGACAAATAAATATTATATAAATATATTATACAATTATAATATTATATTTCCATCACGTCTTAAAACTTAAGTCTTAACTAAAAGTTATAGCGACTGATTGATGAGACTTAATCATTTGTCAGAGCAGATGCCAATTAGTTAAATAGCTGTATATTTATTGTCAATCGTCAGATGACTATTATTATGTGATTATGTGTCGCTTCTCAGCTGATAACCTCCGGGGAGAGGTTTTAATTAGATTATTTAGATTAGATTAGATTAGATTTGATTAGTAAAATCAGGGTCTAGCATGTTCATGTGGATGGAAGTAAAGGGGTTAAATTGTGAGCGTTACACACTCACTCCCTCTGGGGAGATTTTATCATTAGAAAAGATAAACACTGTGTTTTCCTGACTAAAAACTGTGATAATCCTGACAAATTCCCATGAATCTTGGGTATTAATGATGAATAAGTCTTAAATCCTGGTTTATCTGGTAGCTTTTCTGAGGCTTTGGTATGAATGCACAAAATAGAGAAAGCCTTTCGCAAATGTGCTGAATTTGAAAAACCCCGGTCAAGCTGTTTTTCCAATGCGGCCTGTTTTTAATATGAGCTGATAATTGCTATTGGTATTGCCTAAAATTGCTTAAAATTAGGTAGCCTTTACTGAGATTCAACATGCTGTATATCCAGTGAATGTAAGTCTGATATTCCACGTCACATCATTAATTCTAAAGGTCCGTTGACACCAAAGATAAGTATAATAGTAAAATTTTAACCCTGCAAATACTGTAAGATATTTGACAGCAAACTTCTAAGTCCTCTTAATTATCAGCATGATCAAAACTTTGCTTAAAAACCTGTTGTACACAATCTGCTACATATCTTCTGCCATATGACTTTTGTGGTAAACATGTCTATTTTTGCTGTAAAATATATACAGAATTTTTGAAATTAATCATATTTTGTTAGTAATATTTCAAGATATGACTTTCTGGACTAAGCAACTTAGGTTTACTTGATTATCCATAATACATTTTTTAGAGGAATGTTCATTTTGAGTATCAAATATGATACAGTTCATCAGGCTTTTGAGTAATTTGCATTATGTGTGTTGTCCCCTGTGATAAAATACTGCAGAACTAATAAAATAATAAATCTCATTTTAAGCAACTCCACCAAATTGCATTTTTATTTATTTTTTGCTCATTCTGGGCCTTAATTTTTCATATAAATAAGGTGTGTTGTTTTTTTCCCTCCTTGATTATGAGCTCCATATTCTCCTATACATAAGCCTGATGCATCAAATATTATTTCATATATCAGGCTTTGCAGGGTTAATAATGTAATCACTTCGTAGAATCATGCTGTAAAAGCAGTTTTGTAGCTCTCCTTAAATCTTCCAATGTAGATTCCTTATATACATCCTCTCTAAACCAATATACTGTGTGTTGACTCATTTATTATCAAGTCTATGTCAAATTGTGCCACTTGTGCTTCCAATGAACTTCATTGCAATGCCTTACTGTCTGCTCACTGTCAGACAAATGTGTACATTACAGAAGATCTCACACACAGGCACCACACATTAAAGGATCCACTGGAAATACTCTACAATTTCACAAACCCTTGAAAAATTCCCCTTTCTCTGGAAAATAATGAGTACAATGGCAACGTACTTCTTTCTTCTACAATGTACACTCTGAATCAGTCGAGGTCAAGTCAAGTCAAGTTACCTTTATTTATATAGCGCTTTAAACAAAATACATTGCATCAAAGCAACTGACCAACATTAGGAAAACAGTGCGTCAATAATGCAAAATGACAGTTAAAGGCAGATCATCAATGAATTCAGTGATGTCATCTCTGTTCAGTTTAAATAGTGTCTGTGCATTTATTTGCAATCAAGTCAATGATATCGCTGTAGATGAAGTGACCCCAACTAAGCAACACTGTAAAACCCGACATGTTAACTTAACTCAAACCGTTTGAGTAAACAGATTGCCTTGATTTAAGCAATGTAAGTTTTAAAACTTTGCATTCAAGTAATTAAGTGATTAACTAAGTGCTGATTGTGAATTAGTGATGAACAGCTGCTGTTAACAAACAGAATCACTGAAGAAAAGAGAAACACAAGAACTACTACAACTGACTTCAGACACAGACTTAGATGAAATCAACTGAAATAAAATACATGAAATCTCTCAAGATCTGATTAAACAACCTCACAAACAGCATCACCAGCTCCACTTATTAATAACCAGACTGACTTTATTTCTGTCAGACGTCTACAGAAGATCTTATTGAGAATGAACTAAGGTTTAGTTGTTGATTTATTGTTTCATTTGAAGTAACCATATTAGAGATCAGTGTTTGTATTAGTTGGGCTCTTGACCCTTGATTTCTGTCTTAGTCTTTTCTCTGGCTGTTATAACCGTGTGTTTCTAAAACACATTTATTGTAACTCAATAGCCCAGAAGAAACGCCATCAGGTGTTAACCTGTACCTAGGGGTAGATTGTTATGCTTTATATCATATGGAGTCTAATCTCTGATGAAATAAGTGTTGTGTAATTTGATTGATTATAGTAAAATTGATTCTAAGAGCAAGTGGTCCTGTAATAATCAGTTAATACAAAGACTTTTCAAACAGTGTGGTCTTCTATGGTGTCAACTTGTCACACACAGACATCAATAATCAGAATATGAACCTCAACAATGGTGACCATAAAATAAAAATAAAAAAATGCTGCAGAGGATGCTGGGAGCCATGAATGAGTTCTGTACTACAATAGTACCCAGCATGCATTGCAGCATGTTTTTTTTTTTTTTTTGTCACCATTGTAGAGGTTCATATTCTGATTATTAATGTGTGTGTTTGACCAACTACTGGCATAGAAGAAAAATTTATGTGTACAAAATGTTTATGAAGTCATTTTTATATTTACTGATTATCACAGAACCACTGGCTGTTAGTGTCATTTTTACTGGGTCCACTTCTACGAATTACACAACACCTACTTCATCAGAGATTAGACTCCATACAGATCAATAACTGTGAATAATAATGAGTAATTATCATCAAATGGTTTGAGTTAACATAACTTAAGGATATCTGTTTACTCAAACCGTTTGAGTTAAGTTAACTTGTCAGGTACAGTCAAGGCTATCGGTTTACTCAAACGATTTGAGTTGAGTAACTTGTCGGGTTTTACAGTGAAGCCAGAGGCGACGGCGGCAAGGAACCGAAACTCCATCTGTGACAGAATGGAGAAAAAATCCTTGGGAGAAACCAGGCTCAGTTGGGGGGCCAGTTCTCTTCTGACCAGACGAAACCAGCAGTTCAATTCAAGGCTGCAGACAAGTCAGATTGCGCAGAAGAATCATCTGTTTCTTGTGTTCTTGTCTTGGTGGTCATCTGAGACAAGGTCTTTACAAGGGATCTGTATCTGGGGCTCTAGTTGTCCTGGTCTCCGCTGACTTTCAGGAATGTAGAGGTCCTTTCTAGGTGATGATCTACCATCTGGTCTGGATACGTACTGGATCTGGTGGCTACGGTGACCTTGGAATAAAGCCCTATTTGGACTGGACTAGTTTTACAGGGGGTCGTTAGAGAAATCTGTGTTTCACAGACGTACTTGGTGATTTTAATTCCGTCCGAATCTGCCACGTCTGTGTTTTTCTCACACAACCTCTGTGATAATTCCAGAGCAAATTACCTACTGTTTTTCAGCAAACTCAGTGATCCTCTGAGAAAACTAATCCAGTCCGAATGCCTGTGATTACCGGTGATATTTTATTTCACAACGTGTTTCCTTGTGTGTTTTGGCAAATGCGAATTATGTGATCTTGTTTGTTTGTTTGTTTGTTTGTTTCTGTTGGATTGATGTTTTGTTACGGCCCCGGCTTGTTTTTTGACTCTGATTTGGATTACCCCAATAAATCTCACACTGCACTTGGATCTTCCATCTTCTGTGTTCCCATACGTGAAAGAAGGACTCCAACATGCTAAGATCCAGCAGTGTGGGATTTCGTATACGTTCCCCAGCCACCATAAAGGAGCGGATGGGGAGACTTTCTAACCTAACCACTCTCCATCAAAAGGGGAGTGAGGTGGGGGCCTTGGTACAAATGTTCTGGATAATGGCAGTGGGGATGGGATATAACGATGAGGCCCTGAAGGACCTTTTCAACGACTGCCTGGATGACCCTTTACCTGGGTGGGAGATGAAGGGGCTCGAGATACTGGACTTTTGGGGGTTCACCAGTTACCTACAGCATCGATCTTGGTGGGATGACTCAGCCACACCAGTCTCTCTCGGTGGGATGGCCGACTCTAGACCGGGGTCTACAGACAGTAGGACCACCAGCCCAGCACCACTGCACAATATGACCGCCAGCCCAGCACCACTGCCCAAGATGGCCACCGATCCAGCGCCACTACCCAGGATGGCCGCCGGCCCAGCGCCACTGCCCAGGATGGCCGCCGGTCCTGAGTCATGGCACAAGATGGCCGCTTGTCCAGCGCCTCTACACGGGATGACAGCCACAGTTGACCCTCCAGAGTCGAGTCAGGTTCCTGTTGACGCTCCAGAGTCGAGTCAGGTTCCCGTTGACCCCCCAGAGTCAGGTCAAGTCACAGATGACCCTCCAGAGTCAGGTCAAGTCACCGATGACCCTCCAGAGTCAGGGCAAGTCACAGATGACCCTCCAGAGTCAGGTCAAGTCACTGTTGATACTCCAGAGTCAGGTCAAGTCACCGCTGACACTCATGAGTTAAGCACTACCACAGTTAGACCTCAGGAGTCAAGTCAAGTCACTGGTGATCTTCAAGGACAGAGTCAAGTCACCGGTGTTCTTCATGGGCAAATTCAAGTCACCATTGATCTTCATGTGCAAAGGCAAGTCACCAGTGATCTTCATGGACAAAGTCAAGTCACCAATGATCTTCATGGGCAAAGTCAAGTCACCAATGATCTTAATAATAATAATAATAATAATATATTTATTTTGTATAGCGCCTTTAAAAGTAGCTTTCTCAAAGCACTTTACATACAAACATAACAGCAAATGAATAAACACAATGTAAGTACAAGAAAATAAACTGATAAAATCAAGTTCATGTAAAAGCAATCCTAAAATAAAATGTTTTAAGAAGAGATTTAAAAGTCACTAATGAATTTGCTTCCCTGATGTCGGCCGGGAGAGAATTCCAGAGCTTAGAAGCATAGACAAGAGAATGCTCGGTCACCCCACATATGAAGCCGTGTCTTCGGAACAACCAATAGACCACTCTGAGAGGAGCTCAGATTGCGACGTGGTGTGTAGGGGATTAATAAGTCAGTCAAATACTCAGGTGCCAGATTGTGTAGAGATTTATAGGCCAACATAAGGATTTTAAAATCAATACGGTACCTAACAGGTAGCCAGTGCAGGGACTCCAAGACTGGAGTTATATGGTCCCTGGTCTTGACCCCAGATAGTACTCTAGCAGCTGAATTTTGAAGATATTGCAATTTATCCAGTGATGATTTAGATACCCCAGCTAGAAGACCATTGCAGTAGTCAATGCGCGAAAAGACAAAAGAGTTAATCAACTTCTTAGCTACCGAAAAGGATAACATAGGACGTAGCCGGGCTATATTTCTGAGGTGATAAAACGATGTCTTAACTGTATTCTGGACAAAAGGCTCAAATGACAGTGTGGCGTCAAATATGACACCCAAATTCTTTAATTTGGACTTAAACTCCAGTGCAACGCCATCAACAGACAGAGTAGGAGACCCAACCTTTTGCAGTTAATGTGGAGGTCCAAGGAGCATGACTTCTGTTTTTGAGCCGTTTAGAGACAGAAAATTATTGGACATCCAAATCTTTATCTCAGCAATACAGTTAGAAAGATGCCCAACGTTCACTTGCTGACCCGGTCTAGTATGGATATAAATCTGTGTATCATCAGCATAAAAGTGATAGTTAAGGTTGAGAGATTGTAGTAATTGACCAAGTGGAAAGATGTACATACTAAAGAGTAGAGGACCCAAGACTGAACCTTGTGGAACACCCATATGAACAGAACCAACCTTGGACCTATAACCACCCATAAAAACAAATTGACTACGGTCAGAGAAATAGGACTTGAACCAGTCAAGAACAGTCTCTGACAAGCCAAATACATGTTCATGGCGATTAAGTAGTAGGGCATGGTCAATAGTGTCGAAGGCTGAACTGAGATCCAAGAGAATGAGAATGGACGTGGAGCCGGAGTCGGAGGCAATTAGTAAGTCATTAGTGACTTTCACCAACGCAGTTTCAGTGCTGTGTAATTTTCGAAAACCTGATTGATGTGGCTCAAATAGTTTATTTTCAATTAAGTGTTTGTTTAATTGAGCTGCAACCACTATGGCTGTAGTACTCGAGTCCGGTCTTGGACTCGAGTCTGGACTCGAAACATTTTTCTGTCGTCTCGGACTTGTCTCGGACTCGTTGAATTTGCACTCGGACTTGTCTCGGACTTGGCCATTGGACTCGCCAAGTCTTCTAGTTGGTCTCGACCGAGTCCAGCAAAAAAATAAAATAAAAAATTTCTCCTTCAAAACAAAACCACATTTGCATTATGTCGCGACTGAAAACGTGTGAAAAAAGCTAGGCTATCCTTGTACAACTATGATCATCTGTTTCTCCATCTTGCCTTAGCTTTCAGTATTGTTCCGGGAAAGGATGTTCATGACCAGTGGTGCACTTACTGCGACCTGAAAAGTTTAGATGTTTCTAATTTAATTTTCTACCTGTTAGATTGTGTTTTATTTACGTCTACACCTAGATAGCCTTTTTTTTATCAATAAACGCGTATTAATGTATAGCCTTATGCAACAATTACATATGTAAATTTTAAAAACTTTATATATGACATTACATATTTACATTTTCATGTAACAGCCAGTATTTGTATCTGTAACAATCACAACATTTTTCCTATCTGCATTCGGATACAACATCGTACACAGTTACTTGATAAGACTGTTATGACTTTTTATATATTTTTTCGTAGTTATCACTGAACAAGTATGTCGTGTTAAACTGAAATAATTATTAATTTCTAAAATAATATTTATCATGCAAGCAGAGAGATGTCATGACAAACGTTTAGTGATCATTTGAACACGACTGAATCCATTCAATGCACACATTCTCATTATGCAGAACACTTTGAGCGAGTCTTAATGTTCATGAACTTCACTAAACAGATGTGTGTGTTCCGCGCAAACTAGCAAAAGGTAAATATGCAAACATGTAGGACAAGTAGACAATGTATCCGTATCAAAGCTGATTATTAGCCTACTCTTGAGAGAGAACTGATTTGGTTTTAGAGACTGAGACGCGCAGCGCGGCTGTTTGATTGGTGAGCGCGCTGTGCTTATTCCATTCATTCGTATCATGGTAGCCTAAGCTTTCAATATTTGCCTTTTAAATATATACAAATAATATAACATGTAGCTATGATGTATTATTATAGGTACAATTACTCTTGCAATGCTCTGATTTCTGAGAGATGCGCAGAGAGGCGACAACAATGCGGTGTTTGATTTGCGCTCTTTTCACTCATAAAGTTTACATTCATTCACTTCTGGCGCTGATGCCCTGGCTCACCTGTTATCTAGCAAACACCAGACTCTGTCAGCTTTAGCCGAGTATTCAGGCAGAATTATTCCTTGTCCGTTATTCGTTTTTTAAGCCATTATCCGTGACATTCCGAATAAGGTATTCGGCTTCAGGCACAACCCTAATTATTACATTACATATTTTATTTTTACATGCAACATAGATAAGGTCATATAGTAACAGCTCCACGCAATATTGTAATTCTAAAATTCACGTCGTACTTGCAAACACTTTGTATGCATTATGGTTAATGCATGCTGGAGTAGTCGATTGTTTCCGACAGAGCTCGACTAGTCTATGCAAGCCCTAGTACAGTATGACAAAAATTTCGCTGTATTTATGTGCGCATGTCCAGTAGAGCCAAACGTATCCATTCTAGCCTTGCTGCGCGCATTTGTCATATATCCCGAGCTTTGCGTGTGTCTGTGCACTGTGCCAATTAGGCATAGTCATATACATTTTTGACCACAGATATAATGTCAACAAAAAATAAAGTACATAAAAATTATTTGACCTTACAGTTCCAAACTTTGTTTGTTTATCCAAGTTTAGCTCCCAGGGTCGGACTGGGGGTAAAACCAGTACTCATTAGCAAGGCCCCAAAGGAAGAGAGGGACCTTGAAAAGTATGAATCTGAAATATATATTTTTTACCTGGATATTTTCATGGGTGGGGGGCATGGGGGCCCATCAGGACTGCCTATGCATAGGGCCCAGGATCTTGTTTAACGCCCCTGTTAGCTTTAACCCTAATTATACACACTTGAACCTAATCAAGCTCTTACTAGAAACACTAATCTTCCAGGTGTTTTAAGGCCAGTTGGAGCTAAACTTTTCACGACATTGGCCATCCAGGATCTAGTTTGGAGACCCCTGTCCTACAGAGTTGTTACTTTGCACATGCTTTTTGATCATTACAAATAATAATGTAAAATGATTTTCTGAGAATAAGAGGTATGCTTTCTCTCGCATCACAAACATTATCAGTAGTTCAGTATGTGGTCTTGAAGAGGACCCTTTTTTCTTTTATTTGGACTCGGTCTTGGACTTGGACTTGGACTCGAAACTTTTGGACTTGGACTTGACTTGGACTCGAACCTCTTTGGACTCGGTCTTGACTCGGTCTCGACTAGTCCTGGACTTGGACTTGACTTGGACTCGACAAAGCCGGACTTGACTACAGCTCTAGCAACCACACCCTCCAAGATTTTAGATAGAAATGATAGATTTGAGATTGGGCGATAATTTGACAGATTTTTCACATCAGAGTTTTGCTTTTTTAAAACGGGAGTAACCGCAGCAGTTTTAAGTGCTGCTGGCACCTCCCCAGTTGACAAAGAGTCATTTATTATAGCAAGAACTGAGGGACATAAAGGACCAAAACAGGATTTAAACCTGCTACCAGGCATGGGATCAAGTATGCAAGTGTTAGCTTTCATACCAGAAACCTGGTTGGAGAGCATCTCAGGATGTAATAAAGTAAATTTGGATAAAGGAATGCCAGAGAACCTAGGAGTATTAACTGGTAGATCTGCAGACTGCAAGGAATGGATATCTTCATGTGCAAAGTCAATTCACCAGTGTTCTTCATAGGCAAGGTCAAGTCACCATTGATCTTCATGAGCAAATGCAAGTCACCATTGATCTTCATGAGCAGAGTAAGGTCACCAATGATCCTCATGAGCAGAGTCAGGTCCCCAATGATCCTCATGAGCATAGTCAAGTCACCAATGATCTTCATGAGCAGAGTCAAGTCACCATTGATCTTACTGAATCCAGTCTAAACTCTGTGGAATTACCAGAGCTTCTCCATGTCTCTGCTGAACTAACAAAGCCTCTCCATGTCTCTGCTGAACTACCAGAGTCTCTCCATGTCTCAGCCGAACTCTCTGAGCACTCGACTGATCCTGTCGTGGCCACGGAGGCCACCCTTAACTTGTTCATGTTCTCTGTTTCAGACTTGCCTATCCAGACTTGCTCTCATGTATTATCGATCCCACTGTGGTGGTCCTCTGTGCCGCCCTGTTGGGCTCCTGTCTAGACCGCACGGCTGTGGTGGTCTTCTGCGCCACCATGGTGGGCTTCTGTCTCGACCGCACGGATGTGGTGGTCTTCTGCGCTGCCCTGGTGGGCTCCTGTCTCGACCGTACGGCTGTGGTGGTCTTCTGCGCTGCCCTGGTGGGGTTCTGCCTCGACCGCACGGCTGTGGTGGTCTTCTGCACCGCCCTGGTGGGCTTCTGACTCAACCGCATGGCTCCAGTTCCACCTTGCTCCACCCTGGATTACTGCCCTGTCGGTTCTGCCCGGGGCCACTGAACTTTCTGTCCTTCCTGGATTTGTGTTTTGTTTTTGTTTTGTTTTGTTTTTTGCCCTCTTCTCTCTGTTTCCCTCTATTGGCCCTGGCCCTCCATCCCTCCCCCTGATCCTCTGCCTGTCCACCTCCCTCCCTGTTTTTGTTTTGCACTTCTTGTCTCTGTTTCCCCATTTTTACCTGGTCCTCCGCCGCTCCAACTCCCTCCTGGTCTCTGTGTTCCTTGGTCTCTTCTTGGTTTCGGGTGGAGCATCTGATAGCTGCTCCATGGAGGAGGGGGTAATGTCACGCTGTCTGGTCTCTGTTTCCCTGGGTGTCCACTAGTGGTCTCACTTCCTCATAGGCACCTCACCGCAGGCACTACAATTCCCACTTGAAGCCTTGTCCCTTCATCACGGTAATTGCACACCTGTTAATTGCACTCAGGTAAATCTCAAATAATTTTCTCCAATTAAATTCGGATAAGACAGAGATATTAATTATTGGACCAAAAAACACTACACAGAATCTTGTAGATTACAATCTGCAACTAGACGGGTGTACTGTTACTTCCTCTACAGTCAGAAATCTGGGTGTTATATTAGACAGCAATTTGTCTTTTGAAAATCATATTTCCAATGTTACAAAAACTGCATTCTTCCACCTTAGAAACATTGCCAAGTTACGAAACATGTTATCTGTTTCTGATGCAGAAAAGCTAGTTCATGCATTCATGACCTCTAGACTGGACTATTGTAAGGCACTTCTAGGTGGTTGTCCTGCTTCGTCAATAAACAAGCTACAGGTAGTCCAAAATGCAGCAGCTAGAGTCCTTACGAGGTCAAGAAAATATGATCATATTACCCCAGTTTTACAGTCTCTGCACTGGCTACCTATTAAGTTCTGTATCAGTTACAAATTATCATTACTTACCTATAAGGCCCTAAATGGTTTAGCTCCTGCGTACCTAAATAGCCTTCTACCACGCTACAACCCATCACGCACCCTAAGGTCACAAAACGCTGGTAGTTCCTAGGATAGCAAAGTCCACTAAAGCAGGTAGAGCTTTCTCACATTTGGCTCCCAAACTCTGGAATAGCCTTCCTGATAATGTTCGGGGGTTCAGACACACTCTCTCTGTTTAAATCTAGATTAAAAAATCTCTTTTGCCAAGCATACAAATAATGTTGCATCTGATCAAATGTGCATTTTTATTCATTAGCTTGGGTTAAACTTATTTTTACTTTGTTTGATCAGCAGCTATTCTAATGATGTCTCTATTTTGTTTCTATGTTTTGCCACGGGATTTACATCCCGTGGTAACTAGGATTTACACAAGCTCCAGTCTGGATCCAGAACACCTGAGAAGAGATGATGCTGACCCTCAGAGGACCCCAGATGATGCTAACCTTTAAATCAACAAACAGAACTAACAATTATTGCTACATGTGTGACTGCATCATATAATAACTATTAATTAATAATATTGATAGTTCATCGTCTAGCTGACTACGTCTTGTATTATTATTATTTTTTTTTGTTTTTTCTAAAATCCTGTCAAACGTGCACAAACTACTAGCTACTACTAAATATTGTAGAAACATAATTTTCTGTAGAGTTGTTTTGTAACGATTTGTATTGTAAAAAGCGCTCTGCGAATAAACTTGAATTGAATTGAATTGAATTTTTGCGATGGAGTCCTTACTTTCCGTCACCTAGTTTCCTCGCATTTCCAAATCTTTGAGTTCCTGTTCTTGATCTTGTTTGTTTGTTTGTTTGTTGCTGTTGGATTGATGTTCTGTTACGACCCCGGCTTGTTTTTTGACTCTGATTTAGGTTACCCCAATAAATCTCACACTGCACTTGGATCTTCCGTCTCCTGTGTTCCTGTACGCAACAAAAAAAATCATTTAACGGATTTGGATATTAAAAGCATATTAGTATGTAATGTGTAAGCCAGGTTAAAGAGATGGGTCTTTAATCTAGATTATAGCTGACTCGATGGCGCCGCAGATGGCTGCTTCAGTGCTTGGCTCTCCAGTGTTTGTGCTGTTTTTGTTCGTTTTTCCTGTTTTTTGTTTAACAAACACGATCAGTTTCACCAGGGATGAACTGCTGAACATTCGGCAGAACACACCAAAAGATCTTTTACCGGATTTAAATTATTCAGACGTTTTACTGAAAGTTGTTATCGGAGGAGCGGCGGCGCTGATCAATCGCTTCAGGACACGCAGACGGGGAAAGCGAGCGGGAACGCTCGTCAGACTCAGGAAGCGCGGATTTCGAACGCCGTTGCCTAGCATCCATCTCGCAAATCTCCGCTCTCTACCCAACAAAACAGACGAACTGCTTCTGCTCTCTCGGACAAATAAGGATTTCTCTTACTCTGCTGCTCTGTGTTTCACGGAAACCTGGCTGAATGACGCCATACCGGACAGCGCGCTCCATCTGCCGGACTTTCAGCTGTTCAGAGCGGATCGCGAATCAGAATCAACTGGGAAATCGCGCGGCGGCGGGACATGCTTTTACATCAATGAACGGTGGTGTACAGATGTAACTGTGTTAAAGAAGATGTGCTGTCCTGATCTAGAAATGCAGTTTGTCAACAGCAAGCCGTTCTATTCGCTGCGGGAGTTTCACTCGTTCATTCTGGTCAGTGTTTACATCCCTCCGCAAGCGCATGTGAGCTCAGCTTTACAGAAACTCGCTGATCAGATCACAGACACAGAACAACAGCACCCGGACTCTGCTTTAATCATTCTTGGGGACTTTAACAAAGCCAATCTCTCCCGTGAACTGCCAAAATACAGACAGCATGTTACATGTCCCACCAGAGACAGTAATATATTGGATCACTGTTACACCACAATAAAGGATGCATATCACTCTGTTCCACAAGCAGCTTTGGGACGTTCCGATCACTGCCTGGTTCATCTTATACCGTCCTACAAGCAAAAACTTTAATCTGCTAAACCTGTAGTAAGGACTGTGAAGAGCTGGACCAGCGAAACAGAGCAGGATTTACAATCTTGTTTTGACCTCACTGATTGGAGTGTTTTTGAAGCTGCTACCACCGATCTGGACGAACTCACAGAGACCGTAACATCCTATATTAGTTTCTGTGAGGATATATGCATTCCTACCAGGACTTATTTAACATTCAACAATGATAAGCCATGGTTTACAGTAAAACTCAGACATCTTCGTCAGGCCAAAGAGGATGCCTACAGAAATGGGGACAGGGTCTTGTACAATCAGGCCAGGAACACACTGATCAAAGAGATTAGAGCGGCTAAAAAGACCTATGCTAAAAAGTTGGAAGACCAGTTTACTTCCAAAGACTCAACTTCAGTGTGGAGAGGTCTAAGAGCCATCACAAACTACAAGACACCATCCCCTTGCACTGAGGCTAATCAACGACTTGCTAACGACCTGAATGAGTTTTATTGCAGATTTGAAACCGCCATCACCCATTCTGACCATCTCCCTACACAACCATTAACACATCCTCCACACCTCCTGCTCTTCAAATCTGTGAAGATGATGTGCGCCAGGTCTTCAAGAAGAACAAAAGAAGAAAAGCACCAGGCCCAGATGGTGTTACACCAGCCTGTCTGAAAATCTGTGCTGACCAGCTGGCCCCCATCTTTTCACAGATCTTCAACAGATCCCTGGAGTTGTGTGAAGTGCCTTCCTGCTTCAAACGCTCCACCATCATCCCCATCCCAAAGAAACCCAATATAGCAGAACTTAACGACTACAGACCTGTGGCTCTAACGTCTGTCGTCATGAAGTCGTTTGAAAAACTGGTTCTGGCTTATTTGAAGGACATCACTGGACCCTTACTGGACCCCCTCCAGTTTGCTTACCGAGCAAACAGGTCCGTGGATGATGCAATCAACATGGGATTGCACTTCATCCTGCAACATCTGGACAAAACAGTGACTTATGTGAGGATCCTATTTGTGGACTTTAGTTCGGCATTCAACACCATCATCCCAACAGCCCTTCAGACCAAACTGACCCAGCTCTCTGTTCCTAGCTCTATCTGTCAGTGGATCACCAGCTTTCTGACAGATAGGCAACAGTTAGTGAGACTGGGGAAATACACATCAAACAGCTGCTCCACCAACACTGGTGCTCCTCAGGGATGTGTTCTCTCCCCTCTGCTCTTCTCCCTGTACACCAATGACTGCACCTCTAAAGACCCCTCTGTCAAGCTCCTAAAGTTTGCAGACGACACTACAGTCATCGGCCTCATCCAGGACGGTGATGAGTCTGCTTACAGACAAGAGGTTGAGCAGCTGGCTGTCTGGTGCAGTCTTAACAACCTGGAGCTGAACACGCTCAAAACAGTGGAGATGATCGTGGACTTTAGGAGAAACCCACCTGCACTTTCCCCACTCACCATCATGAACAGCACTGTGACTGCAGTGGAGTCATTCAGATTCCTGGGAACCACCATCTCTCAGGACCTGAAGTAGGACAATCACATTGACTCCATTGTTAAAAAGGCCCAGCAAAGGTTGTATTTCCTTCGCCAGCTGAGGAAGTTTAACCTCCCACAGGAGCTGCTAAAACAGTTCTACTCGGCAGTCATTGAGTCTGTCCTCTGTACTTCAATAACTGTCTGGGTTGGTTCAGCAACAAAATCAGACATCAGAAGACTACAGAGAACTGTTCGGACAGCTGAAAGGATTATTGGTGCTCCCCTGCCCACCCTTCAAGAACTGTATACATCCAGAGTGAGGAAAAGGGCTCAGAAAATCACTCTGGATCCCTCACATCCAAGTCACCCCATCTTTGAACTTTTGCCATCTGGCCGGCGCCTCAGAGCCGCAAACACCAGAACAGCAAGGCACAAGAACAGTTTCTTCCCCCAGGCAATCTACCTCATGAACAGTTAAATGTTAAATGCATTCATGCATCTCACTCAATCCTATTTCATTATCATTTATAGCACAATTGTTTATACACTCATTTATTTGCCAATTTGTACATCTCTTTTTTATTTTATTATTTTTTTTTTTTTCTGTGTGTTGTTGTCTCTGTGTACTGGAAGTTTATGTCACTAAAACAAATTCCTTGTATGCGTAAGCATACTTGGCAATAAAGCTCTTTCTGATTCTGATTTCTGATTCTGATTCTGATTCTGATTTAAACTGCAAGAGTGTGTCTGCCTCCCGAACAATGTTAGTTCGCTTATTCCAGAATTTGGGTGACAAATAGGAAAATGATCTGCCGCCCGCAGTTGATTTTGATATTCTAGGTATTATCAAATTGCCTGAGTTTTGAGAACGTAGTGGACGTAGAGGATTATAATGTAAAAGGAGCTCACTCAAATACTGAGGTGTTAAACCTTTCAGGACTTTATAAGTAATAAGCAGGATTTTAAAATCTATACACTGTTTAATAGGGAGCCAGTGCAGTGTGCACAGCACAGGGCTAATATGGTCAAACTTTCTGGTTCTAGTAAGAACTCTAGCTGCTGCATTTTGGACTACCTGGAGTTTGTTTACCAGCCATGCAGAACAATCACCCAATAAAGCATTACAATAGTCTAACCTTGAGGTCATAAATGCATGGATTAATATTTCAGCATTTGACATTGAGAGCATAGGCCATAATTTAGATATATTTTTGAGATGGAAAAATGCAGTTTTACAAATGCTAGAAACATGGCTTTCTAAGGAAAGATTGCGATCAAATATCATACCTAGGTTCCTAACTGATGACGAAGAATTGACAGAGCAGCCATCAAGACTTAGACAGTGTTCTAGGTTCTTACATGCAGTGTTTTTAGGTCCTATAATTAACACCTCTGTTTTTTGCAGAATTTAGCAGTGAGAAATTACTTGTCATCCAGTTTTTTATATCGACTATGCATTATGTTAGTTTTTCAAATTGGTGTGTTTCACCGGGCCGCGAAGAAATATAGAGCTGAGTATTATCAGCATAATAGTGAAAGCTAACACCATGATTCCTGATGATATCTCCCAAGGGTAACATATAAAGCGTGAAGAGTAGCGGCCCTAGTACTGAGCCTTGAGGTACTCCATACTGCACTTGTGATCGATATGATACCTCTTCATTCACTGCTACGAAGTGATGGCGGTCATATAAGTATGATTTAAACCATGCTAATGCACTTCCATTAATGCCAACAAAGTGTTCAAGTCTATGCAAAAGAATGTTGTGGTCAATTGTGTCAAACACAGCACTAAGATCCAATAAAACTAATAGAGAGATACAATCACGATCAGATGATAAGAGCAGGTAATTTGTAACTCTAAGGAGTGCAGTCTCAGTACTATGATACGGTCTAAATCCTTACTGGAAATCCTCACATATAGCATTTTTCTCTAAGAAGGAATGTAATTGTGAGGATATCACTTTTTCAAGTATCTTTTTTTTTTATTTTTTTTTTTTATTTTTTTTGATGAGAGGCTTAATAACAGCCAGTTTGAAGGATTTGGGGGACATTTCCTAATGACAATGAGGAATTAATAATAGTCAGAAGAGGGATCTATGACTTCTGGAAGCACCACTTTTAGGAGCTTAGATGGTATAGGGTCTAACATACATGTTGTTGGTTTAGATGGTTTAACAAGTTTATACAATTCTTCCTCTCCTATGGTAGAGAAAGAGTGGAACTGTTCCTCAGGGGGTCTATAGTGCACTGTCTGATGCGATACTGTAGCTGACGGCTGAATGGTTACAATTTTATTTCTAATAGTATCGATTTTAGAAGTAAAGTAGTTCATAAAGTCATTACTGCTGTGATGTTGGGAAAAATCAGCACTTGTTGAGGCTTTATTTTTCGTAAATTTAGCCATTGTATTCAATAAATACCTGGGGTTATGTTTTTTTTTTTTTCTTCTAAAAGAGAAGAAACGTAATCAGATCTAGCAGTTTTTAATCCTTTTCTGCAGGATAGGTTTCTTTCCCACCAAGCAATACGAAATACCTCTAGTTTTGTTTTCCTCCAGCTGCACTCTTTTCGGGCTGCTCTCTTTAAGGTGTGAGTATGCTCATTATGGTGTCACCATGGTGTCATACTGGTTTCCTTAACCTTCCTTAAGCGTAAAGGAGCAACTGTATTTAAAATGCTAGAAAAGATAGAGTCCATAGTTTCTGTTACATCATCAAGTTGTTCTGAGGTTTTGGATATGCTAAGGAATTCAGATAAATCAGGAAGGTAACTTAAAAAGCAGAGGTGCAGGTAAAGTTCACCCCTTTGCCTTTGTTTGAATTAATGTATCTCTTTATTTTATCTGAAATGTGTTGATTACTTACAAATGTGCATAATACAGGCATAAATGTTTAAATGAAGTGGGGAAATACTCATGGTCCAATACGGTAGACCAGAATAGTAAAAATGCAAATAGCTCTAATTGTACCATTCACCTTCATTTACCATCACCACAAAATTCTTCCAAGTTTAATCTACAGAAAGGACCTCTGTAGAGGTCAAGATGGGGTGACTGGGTATCTTTTTGGCATCCATTACATATTCTCTGGCTCAGCGGCACTCTGGCACTGTTTGTGTCTGCACAAAGAGGGCTATAAGTTAGACACGAGGCTTGGATTGTTTGTCTTGCAAGTATCTTGAGTACATGCTGACGGAAGCTATCATCAGGTGCTGCTGGAAGTAGAGGGGCACATCTCAGTTTTCCCCTTTTAAGCTCACCTGCACAACAGTCTGAGAATGTTGTGTCAATGTTAATATTTACAGTACCTGTTCTGAGGAGCTGAGAGACTCTCACCTTCTCTATCATTCTCACACTTCTCTTACCTCAATCAGGTGCTGTAATCACAAGCTTTACGACGTGAACAACTATACAGAGAAAAACAGAGCATATTTTTTTTACTCCTGGGAATAGTTCTCAGGTTAGATTTAACATAGAATAAGATACAGTTCATTAAATACATGTTGACCTTATGTGATAATATGGCCTAATGGTACTATAATAGTATAATAGTAATGGTTTCAGATTATATGGGAAAGTTTGAGGGCAAGGGTCGACTAGGGGGCCTCATCATGATGTCAAAAAATCCTTAAAATAAGCAAAAATGGCTAAAAATCTCCTTCTACTCAGTTCCCATTGAAATAAAATAATAATAAAAAATAAATAAAAAATAAAATAAAACACAGGGTTCCCTAACACTTGGAAAACAGTGGTTTCATATTTATGTTACTGGTTAAACTTTTGTTGTTTCATGAATTAAGTTTTATAATTGCTGTACTGTTAAAAAATATTTATTGATTTATTGATTGATTAATTTATTTATTTGAGTGAGCTTGTATAAGCTTTTCATTGTATGGTGTTTTAAAATGTTATTAGTCTACATGATTTTTCCAGGTCTAGAAATCACACAAATGTAAAATTAAGCTACCTCATATATCCAGGGTTTGCCACCAAATATTGTCATTAAAAAGCTGTATAAATTAATTTTAGAATATATAAAACACATATGGACATTAGTCAGATTGTATCTATAGTTCCTTGTGTCATCCTTATACCTCCTCATGGAGAAAGGAAGAAGTACACACTGATCTGACTTGGTTTGATTATTGTTACACACTATGGCTTTTTTTTTTTTTTATCTCTGAGACCTTCCATTTAATATGGTGGCTGAGATTTTCAAAATGAACTTCTCCTTGTCCCGTTTTAAGGGAAAAGGGATTCCCTAGGTTAGCGCTGAAAAGAGATTAAGGATGCCGTTGAGCTTTAAGCTCTTTAAAGAGGTATCGCCATGCTGGGTCACTGACCATGAACCCTGTGGACTACCAGCATGCAATGATAAACTCATGTTGAGTTCATGAACCAGAGCTGCACACCTCAGATGAAGAGAATAAAGAAAGTACATGAAGAGAAAATTCAATTGAACATTTACATAAAATATATTGGCGATCTTAACAATCATGCAATCAAAGCAGTTGAACTGCATATTTTGTTATGTATTTCAGTTTTATTGTGGAATAACCTCTATGTTATGATTTTATTATATTATTAGTTTTTTTTTTTTTTTTTTCAGACTACAGCTGCATTTCTATTAACATTTTCTGTGACCATTATTGTCATCAGTGTAAATAAATAAATAAATAAATTATAACTGAAATAAAACAAAAGAACAGAACACCTATAGTGTATTTAGCATAATTATGACTTGGTAAAAAAAAAATCTAATTCTTCACTCTGCTGTAAGCCAGCACTTAAGAAAAGAAAATAACCTTATCTACTCAATTCAAAAGCCTATTCCTATACAGAAAGGATAACAGACAGAGTCCTGGGAATATCAGTGGCTGCCAATTGCAGTAATGGCCTCTAATTCCAAATTAATTCAGTCTAAATGAACTGTCAGGAGAAGATTGATCTGTTGTAAAGGTTGTCTTGATGAGTAGTGTTTTGGGAAAGGGTGATTAGCCGCGGAGGGCTGGCTCAACCCACCACTGCCTGAGGCCGGAGCAATGCTGAGGAGCAGCTGTGAGCCCAGTGGATGGAGGAGGGAATGTTTAAGGGTAACCAGCAGGAGAATCAGAATCAAAATCTGACACTAGAATCTGTGGAGAATATTTGAATGTGTCCATTTTTTTAACTTTCACAGTGAAATCTTCAATAGGATTAGCTGTGATCAGTTTGGTTTTGGTGAATATTGATTACATGCTTCATCTGAGCCTCTAAAAATGGCTGGATCATCATGTCTCTTATGCAGTACAGAAATTTCACATTCATCATAACTCAAACGACAGTCTTAGGGGTAATACACTATGTTTTGTGCCTGTTTCTCATTATTTCACAAGCTTGACATATGAGACTTGTCCTGTGTCCAGTTCTGGCAACCTTCAGTGCATGACTTTATACTGTAGATCAGAATATTTGTCTCTTTGTGAAATACATTTAGTAATGATTAATTCTAGTTTTGTCCTAAATCATCCCAAACTAATTTAAGTTAGAGTAGCTATTTATAGGTTGGCCTCATAGGTTTGGAAGGTCTTTCATTTGTTTGTCAGGGGTTAATGACATCCTGCCTTTCACGTTTAACGACACTTACTTCTAAAATAAAAGCGATCTATTGATAACAAACAGTTGGGAGATAAAATTGTAATCAGACAAAAATCGGAACAAAATTGAAAAAGATAGACTCTTGTTCAATTAACGAAAAAATTTAAATGCTGCAAAAACATTTCATTGTGCAAAACTAGTTTGCTTAAAACATTGATTCCATAGCATTTTATTTATTAGGTAATCATAATTTTTGTATCCTTGAGACATATGGTCAGGCCTCTTCCCAATCTTATACTCAGGGATGGGTCGTTATGGTTACTATCCCACAGAATTGTTCCGAGAATAATTATGTTTATCTACACAGCAGGTTGTGCTCCAGTGCTGACACCAGAACTTTAAACCCCACCAGCTTGAAAGAGGCCGGCCTATAAGGTAGTGTTTGATGTTCAAATCAATCTCTTTCAAAGTCTATATTAACGGCGTGCCTTAAAGTATTGGACACACTCCCAAGTACTGCAATGGCATTAGATCTACTGTCATTAATTTGGCCATGCCCTTGGAAAAATATGAGAAGCCTCTCAAAAGCCAAAATAGTTAACCTTATTAAGGCATCCATTTATTTAGAGCGTCTGTTTATTTATTTATTTATTTATAGGCCCAGAGTGGAATTTTCTGCTTTGTGAATAAATATAGGCCATAAAAATATTTTCAGAACTGAGCTTTATGCTGAAAAACTCCTTAGGATGCAAAGAGGAAAAAAATATGTTCATCATAAGACTGTGCATAAATAAATATCATTTCAATGAAATGGATAGGAATTTGAGGACCTGGCCGCTACAAATTGCTCTGATGTGCTAAAATTTACATGCAAATAACTTTGAGTGTTCACATTCGTTATTTTATTTTTTTTATTTCAGATGAATTATAAAATGGTAGAAGTGTTATTTAGACTGTACTACAGCTCCAATGTGGGAATTTGTGTGTATATAGTGTTTTTTTCCTCACTCTCACTCTGTTAATCTCTATAAACTCTCCTTTTAAACACAACACATAGGAGATTAGAGTCATCATGGCTAAGTATCTGTTTAGAGAAACATGTTATGAGGAAAGATGTTGATGACCACTGATATAGAACTAATTTTCTCTCGTCCATCTGGATGTTTTCTGAAACTGATCTCTGTCATTTGGTGTTTGACTGCGCTGTACCATACTAATCCTCATGAGAAAAACACATTTGTTTTGCATAAACAAATATTTACTTTATGCCACATAATAAAGGAAGTCAGTTTTAAGAATTAAAATTACTTCATGCATATACAGTGTGGTCTAAATGTTTGGACTCGAAACTGAACAGATCATTTTATTACAATAAATATATCAAAACAAATTAACATAAAACGAACAAGACATAAACTTGTTGCACTATTTCTAGGTCACTAATCAAAGTAAACTTGCCACATTAATCATATAAATTCCTTTGATGGTCAGATGTTCTTGTTTCCACTGAAGATGGAAGATGCTCATATTATCAAATCACGTGATCATCTCACACTGTTACCTAAACCGCAAAGTGAGACAGTAACAAAGTGTCTCTTTGCAAAGTACATTAGTGTGTGCTTGTGGTTTAGCTTGCAATAAACTGCAAGACATTGGAGATAATGTTTCTGATTTTAATATATTATATATGCAATTTAATTAGATTCAGCTACTTAGTATTTAAGTGGATTTATAGTTTAATTTAATATTAAGAAATAGTCTTTGTATGGATTCAAATTGAATAAATTTGAATAAGTATATTTTTGTAACCTAAAAGGTAACTTTTCAAGGTAATTGGTTTCCTGAAATGAATTGAATTACCTTAACTTGTTGGGTTTTACAGTGTAATATTGTACTGCTGATCATATAATTTGAATACAAGGGAAAATAATTTTCACTGGTCTCAGATTTTTATACCCTACTGTTCTTTGTTGAGAAAAGTAAAAAAAAAAAAAAAAAGGCTACATTTATGTCCTGTTTTAAACAGCCCTCATTTTACTTACACTGTCATGTCATTATCATGCAGTTCATTAGTTATTAGCATCAGCTGAATGAGCCAGTGCTGGTGTAAGGGACCTGTGCATCCTGAGAGAATCTGCTCTGTCTCTATTTAATCTGGCTGCCTGGCTGGCTGTAAAGTAACTTTGGACCCTTTGGCACCTCAGGACGTATGGTGTCCAATGTCTCATTTCCCTGATGGAACTCCTTGCCTTTTGACATCACATACAGTAGATTTGACATCGATGAGATCATTAGCAACTTTACTCCCCCGGTCGCCCAGGGCTATGAGCAGATAGACAGCACAATCTCTATGGATTCCCTTCATTTCAGCCCGACGTTGTCCTCGTCCTTCTTCCAGTGTCATCCTCTCTCCATCTCCTTTCCCCCTCCTCCTCCTCTCATGAGTGGAGTCATTTCCATCCTTAAAGAAACTTATTTCAACCCTCTGCCTCATTTGCCCTCACTCTGTGATCAATATCAGGAGGCGATGTCGGCGATCACCTCAGCAGATTAGATTATTGATAGCATTTGAATACTCCTCATGGACTCAGAATGGAAGCTCATTATTTAGTAATGATTTAGTCTGGCCAGGAGAGATTTTACGGGGCTGAGATACACTCATTTACTGTAAAATATTATTTTTTCTAATTTGTATATAAAGCAATGATGTTTTGCAAGAAAGTCTTCTTGCAACTTGATGTTTAACTTAACATAATGTTACTTGCTATCTTTGCAATTATTTGTGAAATGTACTAGACATTCTGAGTGAAAACTGTTTCTACAGGATTTTTGTTTTCTTCAGTGTTCCTTAATCCAACTAGATTTAATATCATAAAAAAATTTGATATCATCAAATCTTATATTGGGATCATTGTAATTTACTTCCTTAAATGTCCTTCATAGTTGTAATGAGTGCACTATTAATTATTAGTTTTTGGTGCACATAAAATGTTTCAAATTTAAATGGTATACAGTAAAACAATAGGTGCTGAAAATTTTAATTTGAGATGCCTCCGTGCCTAATACATCTCATTAAAAGGTGAAAAAACAACATTCATTGTGAAATGCATTCAATGAGCCATGACTTTCCCACAACCGAAGCCATAATCTGATTTATATTTCGATTCTGCAAGGCAGCAATGTGATCATTCCATATTGTTGTGCCACTTAGCCTAATACTTACTTTAACAACATGTAAAATAGTTAAATATATGATACCTTGTGATTAAAACACAGGAAGTTTTTTTTTTTTTTTTTTATAATATTCTGGGAATTATAGAAGAAAATTTAAACAAGTCTTGACTCTGGATCTGTTGTCACATGCTGCATCTTTTTCTCTTCAAAGACTGAAGGTCAGGCCGTCTCACTGTAAAATCACCTGAACTTAGATTTAACTCATATGTAAAGTGGGCCAGAGCTTAGAAAGTCATGATGCGATTTCAAGGAGTGTCGTCGTTTTGGAAGAGGACTCTTAGAGATCTAAAGTGCCTCCCTCCCACTTTCTCCTGCTCTAGAGGTTTAGAGACCAAGTGCAATCTCGTTTCAAATCCCTTCGATTTCATGACTCTCGCTAGCTTCTGGAAGGGGGTGTCAGGCGTTGGGTCGACTTTAGGGTGGCGTGCCTTCTCATGGGCTGGAGCTGGCAGCCACGGTGGGGAGGGGCGGGGGGTTGTGTTGTGATTTGTTTGTGCTCTCCTTTAGAAAAAGAGCTTATGACTTCACCAGAAGAAACACGGGGAGCTAATGTGAAGATTTAGGACTTTCTCTCAGGCTAGGCCTTCCTTAAGCTCTGTCTGCTTGAGCTGTTTGCCGAGGTCCTGCTCCCACTGAGTGCGGATTAATACTCCCTCACTCCTATAGTCGGAGTTACCCACCCTGGCTTCCATCCACTCCACTCACACACAAACACTGACATAAACAGTCCTAATCACCCCAGTGCTCTAATCCACATTCTGTGATCTTGCTCCCTATCTTGACTAAGCATCTTCCAGGGGTTATTATTTTCAACAAGCTCTATGTATATGGAGAAATAAGATAAATATGTTTTGTTTGTTTTGTTTTTTTCAAAGCCACAAATCTATAGCATTAGTTGGAGTTGACAAGAGCCTTATTACTGACCATGTGGTCTTTAAGAAGATGTTTGTCTGATTTGGTGGAGTGAATTAAATTTAAGATGCTGTTCTGTCTTAGTATCAGCAATTCAAATTTATATCAGGTAAATTAATATAAAAAAAATTCTGAATGCTTTTATTTACACTGACATAGGGTTATTTAAACTTATTATTAAAAAATAATAATAATAATTTAAAATCTTTAAGAGATTATGCAGCAGTGATTGAAAAATTTGAGAAAGCCAGATGGTCTGGTCTGAGTATTTCAAAAACTGCTGATCTACTGGGATTTTCAAACAAAACCATTTCTAGGGTTTACAGAGAAAGGTCAGAAAAAGAGAAAATATCCAGTGAGCGGCAGTTGTATGGATGAAAATGCTTTGTTGATGTCAGAGGTCAGAGGAAAAGGTGCAGATTGGTTAGAGATGATAGAAAGGCAACAGTAACTCAAATGACAATTCGTTACAACCAAGGCATGCAGAACACCGTCTCTGAACGCACAACACGTCGAACCCTGAAGCAGATGGGTTACAGCAGCAGAAGACCACACTGGGTGCTCCTCCTGTCAGCTAAGAACAGGAAATGGAGGCTACAATTCCCACAGGCTCACCAAAACTGAACAATAGAAGATTGAAAAAACGTTGCATTGTCTGATGAGTCTCTATTTCTGCTGCGACATTCAGATGATAGGTTCAGAATTTGGTATAAAGAACATGAAAGCATGGATTCACCCTGCCTTTTCTAAACGGTTCAGGCTGGTGGTGGTGGTGTAATGGTGTGGGAGATATTGTATTGGCACACTTTGGGCCTTTTTTAAATAATAAAGAGAAAACCATATTTAATTAGTTACAACATACATTTTTTGACAATGTATTGAAATGGCACATATAGTTCATAATTGAATACTGTTTTTTTTTTGTTTTTTTCAGTTGAAAGAATTATAGGAGATACTATCATTCCCAGTCCTTTATTTTATACCATGTTACTGACTTTATAGACTTTTTGATACGATGTATTCACAAACTTCTATCGTATTCTCATTCCCCCAATCCTAACCACCTCAAATGTAGTTGGCAAAGAAACAGAATAACAAACATATTTGGAGCAAAGCAAGAAAAAGAGGATGAGTGTTTTTTGCCATACCAAAGAGGCTGTTAAACCCATTACCTAAGTGTCCTTTATCTTCCCATATGCTTTTGTTGCCTAATCAGCTTTGTATCTCCCTAAATCCAGGATTGAGTTGAAAAGAAAAAAAATTAATGGAAGACCCCATCATGTAGAGGAATGTGTTCCCAGCAGCCTGAGGTGCTAGCACGGCTCTGTGGCCAGACAAGGGAATGCAGTCAGAAATAGGACAGGCCACTCGTTAACTCTTCTTGCCGCCAGATCCGATTCTCCGGCTGCACTCTAGGCTCTTGATCCTCTTGGATTTTTCCTTTCTCTCTCTTTTTTTTCCAACAGAAAGGAGGATTGTGGCTTATTCCACCACAATCCACACCAGTGGAGGAGAAGAGGACATATTCAGGATTAAGGCTGGACTTGAGCAGGAAATCGTCTCACAATAGAACTATTACTCTTATCAGATTTGCATGAGAGGGTTGGGATGGATAGTAAATGTTTTCCAGCACAGAGGGCCAGCGATTTTCTCTGCTGTTTGCTAACATGCTGATGTTTTTGTATCGCATGTCATGATAGAGAAAAGTGTGGTTTCTGACCCAGGAATCATCACGGCTGCATCTCTAACAGATCAATAAGAGTAAAATAACTGGCAACATACACACACACACAAACAGCCCCATCAGCACTCCTCTCATCCACTAATCTATACCAGACAAATTAGCCTGGCAAACAGATCGGGACAGAAAAGATTTACTCTGTGCTGGCTAATTACATCAGCTCATTAAGTATCTTTAAGAGGCTGTGATTAGAGATGTTTGTTCACACTCTGCATGGTGTGTTTAATGGCTGACAGTTTATCACCCATCTGCCTGAAGCTGAGAGGAGAAGCCTATTGGAATTCATCAATATTTAAGAAGCTTGTGTCCTAAAGTCAGAAGAACGATTTGGTGGTAGAGCACACTGTGAGTTTCAGATTGTGAGAGATGCCTGTTAATGTTAGCACAGACAAAACATCCAATTTGTTGTATCCACGTCATAGCAGGTTCCTATGCAAGCCTCTATGGCTCTTTCCAAGCTGTGTATGAGTTTAGAGGCTTGCTTTTGAGTACTCATTTTAGGTTAACATCTCACATGAGGCCCTTTTCTTGCGTCCTTGAGAAATAATCTAACCTGGATTTCCAACACAAGCACAAATGGTGTTAGGCATTTTAGCATCTCCTTGCCTGTGAAGACTCTTGGGTCTATAACATTTTTCAGGTTAAGGACCCTTTGGTGGATAGAGAATCAGAGTCCCTTTTACATGTTAAAATGTATAAATGTAATGGTATGATTTATTTGACATAGAAAGTCATATCATTTCATAAAAAAGTTTGAGGTTAGTAAGATGTTATTGAAAGAATTTAATACTTCATTCAGTTGGAATGCAGTAAATTGTTCAAAACTGACAGTAAAGACTTTATGATGTTTCAAAACATTTATATTTTTAATAAATGCAGTTAGTTTAAACTTCCTATTCATCAAAGAATCCTGAAAAACAATGTATCAGTTAACATAATAATAATGATAATAATAAAATAAAAACATTAAGGAGCACAACATTGTTAATAATGTGTGTGTGTGTGTGTGTGTGTGTGTGTGTGTGTGTGTGTGTGTGTGTGTGTGTGTGTGTGTGTGTGTGTGTGTGTTGTACATCAAATGAGCATATTATAATTATTTCTGAAGGACCATGTGAGATTGAGGACTGGAGAAAAGGTTGATTAAATTTAACTTCACCATCACAGAAATATCTTTTTTTATTTTTACATTTAAAAGTAAATCAAAAACAGCAATTTTAAATTGTCAAAATATTATAAACAATATAACAGATAAATGCAGTCTTGGTGAGTAAGGGACTTATTAAAAAAATAAAATTTGGGGTCATATTATATACATATGTTTTACATTTGATTGTAATTAAAGTGTTAAATTTATCAGTTTTACATTTAAAATTTGTGGTGCACAAATGAAGGTACAAACAAAACTGAACCCTAACGACTTTCATTATATGTATTTAAAACATAATCTGTCTTAAAGAAAGTCAAGCAAAGCAAGTCAAACTAATTGGAAAAACATAAGTGTGTAAATGATGACAGAATCACAAGCTATTACTAATAGTGCATTTTGAATTGCATTTTATTTTTTGACAAAATTCAAACAATAATTTGGTGGTCTGGCCACAGCACTTCCGCAGGCTCCCTGTTGAAGACCACTGCTCCAGAAGGTTGGGCCTTGGGTAGACATCTAATCTGATGCCTTTTTGTATAGTTTTGTTTTATGTTTGCAGAGAGTGCATGATGTTGTTAAAGGGTTAGTTCGCCCAAAAATGAAAATTATGTCATTAATAACTCACCCTTATGCTGTTCCAAACATGTAAGACCTCCTTTTATCTTCGGAACACAGTTTAAGATATTTTAGATTTAGTCTGAGAGCTCTCAGTCCCTCCATTGAAGCTGTGTGTACGGTATACTGTCCATGTCCAGAAAGGTAAGAGAAACATCATCAAAGTAGTCCATGTGACATCAGAAGATCCGTTGGAATTTTTTGAAGCATCGAAAATACATTTTGGTCCAAAAATAGCAAAAACAATGACTTTATTCAGCATTGTCTTCTCTTCCATGTCTGTTGTGAGAGAGAGTTCAAATCAAAGCAGGATATCCGGTTCGCGAACGAATCATTAAGTTCACCAAATCGAACTGAATCGTTTTAAACGATTCGCGTCTCTAATACGCATTAATCCACAAATGACTTAAGCTGTTCACTTTTTTTAATGTGGCTGACACTCCCTCTGAGTTCAAACAAACCAATATCCCGGAATAATGCATGAACTCAAACAGTACACTGACTGAACTGCTGCTGTCATTTGCGATGATTGCCCTTGATTCAAGCCTTCGGACCCATAACACTAGCACAGAATCAGTTCAGAATCAATCACCAAAAGAATCAGTTCAGTTCAGACGCTCTGTGTGTCGGTCTGCTTCACGCTGAATCACACATGCACAGTATAATCAGCTCCTCGGTTCACGAATCGGACGCGTCTGACAGAAACGGTTCTTGACTCGTGAACGAGTCAATGTTTTGTTCGTTATCTGGCTCGGCTCGGTGTTCATCTTCAGTTCTCTCTTCACAGCAGTTCAGTCAATGTACCATTTGAGTACATGAATTACTCCGAGATATTGGTTTGTTTGAACTTAGAGGGAGTGTCAGCCACATTAAAAAAGTTAACAGCTTAATTCATTTGTGGATTAATGCGCATTAGAGACGCGAACCGTTTAAAACGATTCAGTTCGATTTGGTGAACTGAATGAATCGTTCGCGAACTGGATATCCAGACTGCTTTGATTTGAACTATCTCTCACACAGACACGGAAGAGAAGACAATGCTGAATAAAGTCGTTGTTTTTGCTATTTTTGGACAAAAATGTATTTTCGATGCTTCACAAAATTCTAACTGACGCTCTGATGTCACATGGACTACTTTGATGATGTTTTTCTTACCTTTCTGGACATGGACAGTATACCGTACACACAGCTTCAATGGAGGGACTGAGAGCTCTCAGACTAAATCTAAAATATCTTAAACCGTGTCCCGAAGATAAAAGGAGGTCTTACATGTTTGGAACAGCATAAGGGTGAGTTATTCATGACATCCTTTTCATTTTTGGGCGAACTAACCCTTTAACACCGCATGGAATGAACAATTCTCTTCAGCAACTTGTGTGTGTAGTACGCATTGCAAAGCAGAGCACACTTATGAAAAAAACAAGATAGCACTGACACATACACAGACATAAAGTCACTCACATACCAACAGATAATGATGAGAAGATGTTCATATTTCTGACTGATACCAGACTACCTGTGTTGTCACCATGTGTCCCCAGAGAGAGAGCCCCTCTCTCAGCTCCAGTTACACACACACCCCCTATCTGCCCCACGGCGACGCGTTCCACAATGGAGAACAGAGCGGTTTGGGAAATGGAGGCCATTTATAACTGCCGCATACGCACCCACCCCCGTCCCAACTTGCGCCGCATTCGCAGACAAAGCGAGAGTCCCTTCTCCATGCTAATGTCACACAATTACCTTTTAACCGCTCAGACAAACGGTGTGCGGGGGGAAGAAGTGACATCAAATCAAAACTGTCACAGGTGATCGAATTCAGTCATCAGGAGAGAGCGTCGACTCGCTGCCTGTCACACATGCTTATGGGGGCGCTGGAGGTTGGGGGAGGTGTGTTTGTGTGTGTGATTGGAAATGATAACCGACTGCTAATATCCCCCAACATGTTCTTCTCATCAGCTACTAATGTTGCCACAGAACTGGCCTTCAGACACACTTCCATAAATCACCAGACTTTTGGATATCTCCCTCTCTCGCGTGCTCGTGTTCACTCTCCCCTTCCTATTTCTCTTTCTCTCCAACTCCGTCTCTTTCTCTGCCATATCTCTCTGGGGCTTGAGCTGGCAAGCATGCAAAATGGAATGCTCTTGACTAATGATATTCAAAATTATAGGGAAGCGATTAAAAATGTGCGATTTTTCAATCGTTCGGTGGCTGATTCTTTGCTGGGTCTTTGATGGTGTTGTGAGCTTGAAATAAGTGTCTTTGAGATTGCAGCCAATGACTGGCAAATTACAATGGCATTACCACACAGTATGTAACCATGCCTACAAAGCAGCGAGATAAAGAGTCAGAACCCCTCACTGTTGTTAAATCTAACTTTAAAATTGATTCATGGACAAATCTCTCTTTACAATCTCTGAGAGAAATTATTGTTGTTGTTGTTATATTGTTTTGTTGTTATCATTGCTGCTTTTGTGTTGGTAAAAGACGGCTGTAAATTAGATAAATTATTAATCAATTAAAGATGTTTCTACCATCCATGTGTGTGTGGTTGCTCACACATTGGTGAAAGCAAAGCCCTCAGTCTGACAGCAGAGGCCTTACACTGCACCACACGCTCCACAAAGCTGTCACACTCTTAATTGCCTGTGTGACCCTACCTCCTTCCTTGACAGCCTGCTAATTACACCCTCTGAGAGTGTGTGGTGTGTGTGTGTGTGTGTGTGTGTGTGTGTGAGGGAGAGAGAAAGAATCACTCATAAGCAAGTTTAGTCACAGAAAAAAGGCATTATAGACAAAATTCTGTAGAAATCGGTGATTTTTTTTTCAAAATCAAGTATAAAAAAGTATATATAATATATAATATATATATAAATCTCTCTCTTTTTAATGGATTATTGATAAAACGTGCACTAACATTCAAATGGTTGGTGTCAGTAAGATTTTTTTAAATGGAAGAAAAAATGTATATTTCTATTTAACATGCATGCATTACAGTTTTATACATTGTTACATAAGATTTCTATTTCAATTAAATGCTGTTATTTTGAACTTTTTCATGAAAGAATGCTGAAAAAAATGGATCACAGTCTCCACAAAAAAAAAATCCTTCCCTGGAATTTCCCTTCTGATACTCTCCTCAAACGCGAATTTTTTTTTTTAATAATTAAAGCAAACCAGGGAAGTTCTAAAAAAGGCCATTCAAATGAAATGCTAATGGAATGCTAATGAGGGCTGAGGGGTAGGCAGGCGGTGGGTAAAGTTTGGTTAGAGAGCGAGGCAGCGAGGAAGCAGGAAATGGCTGGGTGAGCAGTGAGTACGACTGGTGCCATGCTGAGTGGAGAAATGTTTTGTTAGCGAGGGAATGAGCGCGAGAAAGTGTGGGATTCAGGGAGGAGTGAATGAATCCCCTGTGGGCTAATGAATACTAATTGATTTCCAAATTAAATTTCACAACTTTTTTTCTGTTATTTACTATCACATTCTCTCTCAAACATGCATTTGTTAATTGTACTTATAGTTTCAGATGTCTGATTGTTATTTCCTCAAGTCCTGAAACTGGAAAGATATTCAAGACTGTTCAGTGGACATTGTAAGGAAGAAATCTATTACTCAAAACATGCTAGTTAAACACCTCACCCACCTCTCACAACCTCATAAATTACAAACCAAGACATAGTACGGTTTGTCTGGGGCTGCTAATGTTCCTCTTTCCATCTCTGCTGCCGGCTTCATTTCAATCTTAAAACCCTTTACACGTCCGAGCAGGCAGAGTTTTTGTTGTCTATTTCAGTGCAGGAGGGAACAGAGGCAGGGTCAATTATTAGACGAAAGTGTAAAATTAATGCAGAAGATGTAAGAGAGTGTAATGATGAGGAAAGCAGGAGGGGAAAAACAACAACATACAAGAGGCAATTTTTTTTTCTTTCTTTCTTAAAATATTAATGATCTTTCATTTGGCTCTCATCAAAAGGCGCGCAAGGAGAAATTGCATTCTATTACACAAAGCCTAAGAAAACACGGGTCTAGGTAATGGGTAATATGTGTAGAGAAAAGAACGGAGGTGAAGGCTGTGGGGCAGAGAACGTGAGGGAGAAAGAAAAAGAAGAATGAGAAATATTTCCTGAGAGAAAGGATGCAGGAAAGGCTGGCTAAGGTGGAAGTGAGAAAAAAAGGAGAGGAGATTGGAAATTGAAATTGATGACATTGAGAGTGACTATGACAGAGACAGACCTTTTATTCTTTTCTCTTTTTTGAGGAAATCACAGCAGCCAACCTTGCAATGAGGGCAGATCAAGCTAAAATAGGCTGAGAGAAAGAGAGGGAGAGGGAGGAGCAGGTAGAGGAGGTTTGGCAAGAGGGGAGCAGACAGAAGTGGAGGACATTAGTGAGTAGATGATGTTGTCAGTGACCGATGTAAATCACAGCGATACACAGTCAACAGACACACTCGGCTGACTGTGAGGGGGCCAGCCGTCAAGATGCTGGCACTGACAAATGGAATATTTTCAGAGGACTTAATCAGAGGAAAATGGGGTTTCATCTGCACGCCTCCCCGCTCCACTGCCCTCAAAGAGAGAAATTATTGCCTGTCTTTCTCACCCCTCGCCTTCCCTCTTCTCCTCTCCATCTCACTCACTCATCAAGCATAACTGCAACACACTGGAAAGGTTACAGGAGGACCATGTACGTAGCTGCTTTGGGCCACTGTTTTACAATACAGAATGTGCAGAGGGGCACACACACACACACACACACACACACACACACACACACACACACACAGTCATGTAGATACACTATGACTGATGGAAATTGCTATCTCAGATGACAGAGAGGTAATATCACTGTCTGAGACATGCATCCGATATTAAACACTTCCACAACTTCATTTGTTCTTGTTTGATGTACCCATACCAGACGAAATCTATACATCAGTCGCAGTGTGACACTCCTGTTTTCATCTGAACTGGAAGAATATGAATCATACATAATTAACACCATTGCTGGGAGTAACACAATCAGATAATTTTTTACCCATAACAAACTAAAATTTTTCAATAAGTAGTGGTATGTGTGAGCATACACCTTTGGAGTTTTTACTGTCATCTCATCTCATGATTTAGATTTTAACAATTTCAAATTATTGCTAGTATATGAAAATAAATGTAATACATAAATTCATACTCATTGTTAGTCTATAGTATTTTAGTATTTTAGGTGCATCTCATGGTGAGAAAAAAAGCAGTTGTAAGAAAAGCTGTTTATGGGTTCTTCATGATTTAGCATATTAGTTACTTTTCGTAATGAGGAAAATAATATTGCATAGTGTGTTATTTTTGCAATGTGTTATTTTTTTTTTTTAAGTTATGTTTCCCAACATACTATTTTGACCATTTCATCATAATAGATAACAATTATACAACTCAAAACTTTCAAGTGAAAGGTATAAGACCAACATGCCAGCGAAAGAAAAAAAACCCTCAGAATTACATAGTTGGAGGAAGGATCAGCCGCTTGTGTACATTTTTTGTTTAACAACATTTTGCTTTAATTAAAGCCTTTAGTCTGTTGGGATATGTCTCTACAAACTGCGCACATCTAGATTTTGCAATATTTGCCCACTCTTCTTTTCAGAACTGCTCAAGTTCAGTTCAATTTGATGGTGATCGTTTGTGGACTTGGATCTTTTGACCAAAAACAGGGAAACACAACATGCAATTTATATATCCCATAACTGAAAGACCAACTCATGGATCACAGAAAGCATTTCGAATGTGTACATAAGATTTAATTCTTCATCCTTGTCTTTAAATCCCCAATAGCTTCTTCTAGTGCATGTGAGGCCAGAGAACAGTGTTAAACTAATAATAAACCTATAACATTTACAGTACATGGCCAAACCTCACCCCACTTAACCCATAATCACAGGTCGGGGGTTATGTGTAAGATTTGTGGCTGACTGTATGAGCAAGTTTTAGCGATAAGTCACCTCTATTAAGCTTTCCACAAGTTTGTTTTTTCCATTAGCCAGAGTTCGGTTTGGCATTCCGAGACATCTAAGTAGCCAAAAAAATTTAATACATAGCCTGTGTTGCTCATACATGCCACAAGTGTACACACACAAACACACACACACACACACACACACACACAGGTAATAATGTACTGCAGATTTGTACATATAAGCGCAATGACACATGCACACACATTCTCCCTGATCGTGGTGCACAGGGCCCAGGTTTCTAAGCCGCAGGTGATCACTGAGTGCTGGATAAACACTAATAAATCTTCCTGCACAGCTCGGCAATCAGTCATCTATCAAAATTTTGTGACAGAAAGAGAGAGAGAGAGAGAGAGAGAGAGAGAGAAAATGGAGAGCGGGGGGGTCCGTTAACAAGAAAGTAAAGTCACCAAGTGAGCGTGTGTTAGTTTAAGTGTGTACCGTATTGAATTGTTAAAGATGCTGTCAAAAGTGACCAAATTTAGCACAATTGTAAAGATCTGCACTAATTGCTAGGTCTCTTATCAAATTGACATGGACCATGTGACCGTCTGATAATCGCAGTCAACATGATAACAGGTTTATTTTAAAATATGCTGATGATTCTGTTACAGTTAGTCTTCTTCACTCCGAGGAAAATGGTCACGGTCTTGTCAATGATTTTGCTCATTGGTTTGATAGAGCTAAATGTCAAGTCTGCAGAGACAAAAGAAATGCTCACTGATTTTAGACATAAATCTTCTGTTATTCAGAATACTGTTATTAAGGGACAGGCAATTGAAGTTGTGGAATCTTAGAAGTATCTTGGCAGTTGATAATAAGTTGAAATTTGTAGCCAATGCAGAGATGGTAAATGCAAATGCAGAAATGTTAATCCATGCATTTATGACCTCAAGGTTAGATTACTGTAATGCTTTATTAGGTGGTTGTTCTGCACGCTTAGTAAACAAGCTACAGCTAGTCCAAAATGCAGCAGCAAGAGTTCTTACTAGAACCAGGAAGTATCACCATATTAGCCCGGTCCTGTCAACACTGCACTGGCTCCCTATCAAACATCGTATAGATTTTAAAATATTGCTTATTACTTATAAAGCCCTGAATGGTTTAGCACCTCAGTATTTGAATGAGCTCCTTTTAGATTATAACCCTATACTTCCGCTACGTTCTCAAAACTCAGGCAATTTGATAATACCTAGAATATCAAAATCAACTGCGGGTGGCAGATCCTTTTCCTATTTGGTGCCTAAACTCTGGAATAACCTACCTAACATTGTTCGGGAGGCAGACACACTCTTGCAGTTTAAATCTAGATTAAAGACCTATCTCTTTAATCTGGTTTACACATAACATACTAATATGATTTTAAAATCCAAATCCATTAAAGGATTTTTAGGCTGCATTAATTAGGTAAACCGGAACTGGGAACACTTTCCATAACACCCGATGTACTTGCTACATCATTAGAAGAATGGCATCTACGCTAATATTAGTCTGTTTCTCTCTTATTCCGAGGTCACCGTGGCCACCAGATCCAGTCTGTATCCAGATCAGAGGGTCACTGCAGTCACCCGGATCCAGTACGTATCCAGACCAAATGGTGGATCAGCACCTAGAAAGGACCTCTACTGCCCTGAAAGACAGCGGAGACCAGGACAACTAGAGCCCCAGATACAGATCCCCTGTAAAGACCTTGTCTCAGAGGACCACCAGGACAAGACCACAGGAAACAGATGATTCTTCTGCACAATCTGACTTTGCTGCAGCCTGAAATTGAACTTCTGGTTTCGGCTGGTCAGAGGAGAACTGACCCCCCAACTGAGCCTGGTTTCTCCCAAGGTTTTTTTCTCCATTTTGTCACTGATGGAGTTTTGGTTCCTTGCCGCTGTCATCTCTGTCTTGCTTAGTTGGGGTCACTTCATCTACAGCGATATCATTGACTTGATTGCAAATTAATGCACAGACACTATTTAAACTGAACAGAGATGACATCACTGAATTCAATGATGAACTGCCTTTAACTATCATTTTGCATTATTGACACACTGTTTTCCTAATGAAAGTTGTTCAGTTGCTTTGACACAATGTATTTTGTTTAAAGCGCTATATAAATAAAGGTGATATTAGACAGGTGATGCAGTAAGCCTACTCCATTTTAGCAGCCAGTGATCATCCCCTGTACTCTGAGTTTGAGTTTTTACTTTTATTTTACATTAACATTTTTACAAACCTCATTAAACTTTAAATTCCATATGATCAAACACTTATTGAAAAAATTCAAATGATTTTAACATATCTTATAAAATGATTAAAAGCTTGTGTTAATGCACAACACTTCTGCTGCTATTGAGGTGTGATATTCGTCATGTTAGGGACAGGTTTTGGGTAGGTTTAAGGATTGGTTAAAGGGTCAACAGTTTGCAGGGGTCAATTTGATTACTTTAAGGAAACATGGTTAAATCTGTTTATATTATATTGTTTTGATAAATGAATAAGTGAATTGTTTTCCCCTGTTTATTTATGATTCAAGGAATATCATGTATAATGATACACTGAAGAGTAGTATACTAAGGTGAGTGAGGTAAAATGTTATGTCTTTAGTCAAGTCTAGTCAAGTCATGTCATCTTTATTTAGATAGTGTTTTTAAAAATTCAGATTGCAACAAAGCAACTGAACAGAATTAAATAGGTAAATAGTGTGTCAATAATGCAAAAAGGCAGTTCATCATTGACTTCAATGATGTCATTATCCAGCTCAGTTCAGTTTAAATAGTATCTGTGCAATCAAGTCAATGAAATCGCTGAAAAAAATGGTGGGAGCTAAGTAGGAAAAGGATCTGCCGCCCGCAGTTGAGTTTGATATTCAAGGTATTATCAAATCGCCAGAGTTTTGAGAACGCAGAGGATTGATGAATTAGTAAAGATGC
This sequence comes from Carassius auratus, assembly GCF_003368295.1. NCBI lineage: Eukaryota > Metazoa > Chordata > Actinopteri > Cypriniformes > Cyprinidae > Carassius > Carassius auratus. The sequence goes on along the minus strand of NC_039244.1, from coordinate 7,462,690 downwards.
GTGAATACATTTTGGGACAATTTTTGCCTTTGAGATGACTGCTCATAAAGCTATTAATGATTAGTAAACGTTTACAAATATTTGCAAATGATGACCAGCTTCAACTTCAGATTGGGTGCTGCAAAAACATAAACAAATAATTAATAGATTATTAAGATGTGTAAACAGAGGTCTATCCAACAACAAAGACCAGCAGATAAAGATATGATGTACTGAAAGTTTCTGACATTTGTAACCATTTCGATTTATATTAAATAATCATATGTTAATCATTAAGTAATGTTAAGTAAGTTCATTAGTAAACATTAACAGGAACATTATCTCATTTTTCTAGCTATGAGAATGTATTTGAACTAATGAGCTGTTAAGCATAATATGTTTGTTAATTATTTATAAATGAAAGTTAAAATAAAGTTTTTTTAAGGCTTTGTTTTTAAAAGAGGGAAATTCGTTTGGCTGTACTGCTCAGACAACTTGTAAATGAGTAAAACCAACATGATAAAGAATAGTGATAAAATTGTGAATTGTTATTTTCCTCAAAAAAATTGTGATATGATATTTTTGCCAAATCGCCCATTCCTAGTTCAAGGCATATTCAAATACACTTAACAGAAAAAGTCACATGGCTATGTGTGACTTCACATTACATTTTATTTGAAAATGAAAACAATTTTAATTCTATAAAATGAAATCTTGCAGAGACTTTAATCTTTGCAGTCTGTGTCTTTTATAGCATGTAATCAAGAGGACATTAAAAGGAATCTGAAGCTTAGTTTGCCTTTCCAGCCTCAGTCCTGGCAGTATGCGTTACAAGCACCTGATGCCATCCATTTGTCTCATGATGAATGTGGCAATCTTACAGCCCCTTGCCCTGTCCAACTCATTTGTTATGACCTGACATGTCGGCTGCTTTCCGCTCCATTCTTGCCTGTAGGGACCACAAGCTAAGTAGGATGAGAACTCTATATTTGTTGGAGAGAGGCTGCCAATTATTTTTGTTTTTGTTGTGTCGATGATACAAAGTTATTCTGTTGTGAACTGTCGTTGGAGCCATCCTGCAATAATCTACAAACTCTCAATTGCAGTTTCAGTGTTGAGGAAGCCATAAACCTCAGACTGATCAATGTTCAGAGAGGGAGAAAAGTTTCTCAGGAGCCATAAAGGTGATTTGATGCTAATCATTCCTTGAGCTTACACAGCCAGCTTGAGTAAGAAATGTTTACAGCTGTCTTTAGCTGAGGGTCCGGTCAGAAGATTAGTTCTCTCATTCCTCAGCTAGATAAAGGTTGCTTATATTAGCTGGAGGAGACTGTTTAGTCGTGGAACCCTCACCTAAGTCCAACGCTCAAGCATGAATCATGCACTGTTACGACAGCAAAATTTGTCACCTTTTCCAGCAGATCAATGATAATTACCTCCCTGACATGAGTTCAGTTATTACTTTACAGGATCAAGAACAGAAGGGAGGGAGGGCTGGGGGCGATAGGCAGAGTCTGATCGATACTCTCTGAAATATGGCTGCTACAGGCCTCAGCAGCTCAACAAACCATTACAGTCACTGCTCTCCACAGCTTAGTGACTGGATCTGTTCTGAGTCTAGCTGTCTCCAAGCTTACTGCTGCTCTGAGAGTCAGAAAAACCATGGATGAGGAAAATTGTGTCACTTCTTGTGTATCCAAACCTTTAATTGAGTTTTGTGCCAATGAAGGGATCCTCAGTCTTGTCATTTAACTTTTAATGGGATTATAACAGGTCATAGTGTCAGGTTTCATAAACTGAAGATAAATCATGAACATTTTTTTTTCCAAGTATTATTAATAAGGTTTAATAAGGTATTAAGCCTATTTGTGTATTTGTTGTTGTTGTTGTTATAAAATGCTTAAGCCATTTTGTTGTAAGCAAAATATAAACATTGTGGCACTGAAAAGGTTGCTCTGACTCCACAACACTGGCTCTACAAATTGCATGAGAGACCGATAGCAGATACAGGAAAACTGTGCAAAACAGTCATGCCTGCAATATTTATGATGTTTTATTACAATTATGTAAACAATTATGTTTGGAGAAATTACACTCCACTTCTAAAATATACAATCAAACCCTAGATCTAATGCCAGTTTGTGATTGTAGACTGAATAAAGCAATTATTTTACCATTCAAAAGTTTTTAGTCAGTAATATTTTCAGTGTTTATGAAAAGATTCTCAGCAAGGGTGCAGCTACTTGATCAAAAATATAATAAAACAATAATATTGTGAAATATTACAATACTTGTTGTGCTACAGGGAGACAGGAACAACAGCTAATTGTCTATGCAGTGGCAAAACACATGTAACCATATGTCCCTAGGTGGAAGAGTGACCATGTGTAACCAAATGCCATGGTGAAAAAGTGACGGAACATCTCACAGCAAAAACTGTCAAATCAAATCTGGTGAAGTCCATGAGAACAAGATGCTCTGTAGTACTTTATAGCAGCTGGCCAAATATCTGGCTTGCTTGTGTGGGGTCTAAATGACAATTAACTTGTTAATTATCAATATGACCGCATTGACTGACCCCATCAGATAAGAATAAAACTTGATGATGGCACTGTTGTTTACTGTAGAGCTGCTTTATGGCTGAATCGCATCTCTCAAAACATTGAACTGAACTGATTCAACATTTAACAGACTTAGGTGAATACTACATTGCTGCTTTTATTAGAACTGCTTATAGCTTTTTGATTAACTTCACAGTTATTGATATGAACTGACAATTTGTATTGTATAAATTGTATATGCACATACATGCAGAAGTTAGGGATCACTTGTAACAAACTGACTCGAATACAGAAGGTAAGTATAATGTAAGAGTTTATTGAAACAGGTAGTGAGTGTGGCAGTAGGAGAGATGCAGGTGAGTGAATCCTTGATGCGCAGGATATGGGGATTGGAGAGAGAGATTGACGGTAGAAATCTTTGTACAGATAATCTCGCTGGAGAAGAGGTAAGTCAAGGGGTAAGTTAAAGGAGTCAATGCAGGTAACTATGAAAGAGGATATTCATTGTCATATATCTTACCGCGAGGCACTGGCTCACCCAGAATCAGATCACACAATCCCAGGGTTGGTAAGGAGGTAGTTGTAAGGCTTTGTGAGGGCAGAAAACATCATGGAATTCTTTGTGGCAGGAGGGGACATCCACTGAACAATCAGTTGAACCTAATCACTGCTCTAAAACCCTAACAACACTTGGACATGATCCTACAAAAAGGATAAAAATTAAAAACACACTTGCAAATTATTCTCAGTTTGGTGAATTTAAGAGATTTTGTGTTTAAGTTTTGGAACACTGAGGAAGACGGATGAATGAAATAGGCCAGTTGCCTTTTTCAGAAACTCCTATTTCCCAGAGTTTTCTGATTCAGAGCTTGGTGCAAAAGCCTATTTTATTTTTAGACTCCCACCTCAACACACACAGTCCCTGTTCTCAAGCATGCTCCACAGAAGTGAGGTCTCTCTCCTTCTCTTTATTAAATGACCTGTCTGCCTGTTTTTGCCGTCTGTCCCTAGTGGCACTGTATGTTAAATTCTAGCATTAAAACCCATTACAGAGCTATCATAACCCTCTGTAATTCCATCTAATGACCTCATTTCCCTAAGTGTGACCCATGCCACTCAGCACTGGGGCCACTTGCAATGGCCGGCGCTCAAAGTAGTATCACACAGTTACGGGACATCCACCATCCTCCTTTTTTCAGAAAAGAAAAGGGTGGAAAAAAGTTCTTAGAAATCATTTGGTGGTGGAAAATGACAAAGCACAGTGGCTTGGGACTTGAGCCCACATGTTCTGATGTCCCCAGTTTTACTACTGCACCTATTAGGTTAATCATGATATCTTGTAAACTATTATAACCAGTTTAAGGAGGAAGAGACAAAGGGATGCTAAATCTCAAGTGATTATTGCAGATCTAACACGTGCCAATCACAATTCTCCCATTTTCAGAAGTCATTCCGTGATGAACGTTTAAAAACATGCAAAGTGGAGATAGACACACATCATTTCCCAGTGTAATCTTCATCCCACTCCTCCTCTTCTCCACGAGTATCCCCTTTTTCTACACTGCCAGGCACTGCCTCTCAATTGAAAAAAAGGACCCTAAGGCCACTGGAGCACCAAACCCCTGATTCTTTAAGCGATGGATAATTGACTCCCTTCGGTTGGTAATTTATCACTTGCATATGCAGCTAATACATCAGCAAGCAAAACAGTGCTGACCTCCCAACCTTATCCAACAACTCTACCACTGCACCAAAACAAGCGCACATGCTCACACACACATGCACTTTTGGCCCAGCAGCATGCCCCCCCCCCCCCCCCCCCCCTTTAAAGAGCCAGGAGCCAAGACATGAATTGGAGAGGGACACAACTGGCAGGGGAAAGGAAATAAAATGATAGATGGGTTGCATTGTGGCATTATGAATGAATTATGCTGGTCAAATACCTTGAGCAGAGCATTGTGTCAACCAGTGTCTATACTAATCTTAGAGGAAATATGACTCTATATTAAAGAGCATGGCGCAGGGTGAGCTTGTGAATTAGTTGAGCAATCAGTCCATTACAAAGACATATCTTAGATGGCATTGTTCAGTGGCCACATTTATCAACCTCACACTGTATCATACTCAGCAGTTGGTTTCTTGTTGTTTCTCTCAGTGGGGTATCAGTATTGTCTGTCACCTTCTGTACATTCACTCTATTTGACAAGGATTCATCACCACCTTCTCTTGAGCACCATCTACCGCCCTAATCATCATGATGACAACACTTTATTATGAACTTGAGTAAATTTAAACTTGATCTGACACATATGTCTGTTCACTAAATTATTTAAACAACCAGGAGAAACAATTAAGCATCTCTGTATCCAATATGTCTGAATAAATATTGTAATACCATAAATGGTATTAAGACGTTTTTATCGAACTATAGCACAGGCCATTTCAAATATCATTGTACCCTTGTACCCTTTGTTTTATCATTTCAACAGGGTTTTGTATGTAACAAAAGTTCAGCCTAAAATACATTGATGAATAAATAAAACAAGTTATTTGCAGAACAGTTTTTAGGCAGAAGATTTAGGCTTTTTATGTGATAGTGAATGACTAAGTAAAATTATTACACATCATGTTGGTAATGCATTTGATTTAATTTCTAAAATGTTATTGTAACTACAGTAAATAATAACATGTAAATATAATAATGCATTTCTAAATAAGGTTCATAGCTGTTTTATCTGTTAAGATATATATTACAAAGAAAACCCATTATTTGTAAAATACAAACAGAAAATCCTGATACAAAATCATGCCTGGTAAAGTCCACACAATATTAATTATTTGTTATATTAGTATTAGTTATAATATATTAGTTATATGAATTATTAGTTCTAGATATAGTTACACAAATGAATAGATAATTTGGTAAATTTATTAGCCTTTCTCTTCTTCTTTTCTGTCTTTCTTTTAGAATATTATTCAATTGATGAGATGTCATGTCTGATGTCACATCAGTGATCATGTTGGGAAACAGGCAAAATTCACTCAGTCTGACAAAAATGCACGTTAAAGACCTTCATATGTCCCGATTCTCTTCTTTTCAGCGTGCTCAGACAATGCTCAAACGTTATCTATTCATTTGGTTAGGTTTTGACGCCATCTTCTGTTAAATTGTAAAATTGCAGGCGTCAACCAGTTATTCTCAGTAATTGTTTCATTGAAATAACTTAAGCAGACAACTCAACACTAGATTCAGTTCTGCTAACTTAATCAGTTAATAGAGGTAATTTATGAACAATTAATTATTTAAAACAAGTAACAACATTATTCTGTGAAATTAGCTACAAACATTACTACAAAAGTATACCCTGACAATAAAAATAAGAAATACAAATTAAAAATTAAAACACACACACACACATGCCCAGAGTTGACCCAGTATGATCTGATTAGTACCTGGATGGGAGACCTCTAAAACTAGCTTGCTGTTGGAAGAGGTGGTATGTGTGGGTCCTTATGCCCTAGTATAGTGATGGGGACACTACTGTCAAAAAGCACCATCCTTTGGATGAGAAGTTAACCAAGGTCCTAACTGGTCATTTAAAAATCCCATGGCACTTCTTGCAAGGAAGTCCTGGCTAAATACCCTCCTCTGGCCCTTGTCAATCATGGTCTTCTAATAATCCCCATTAACTTAATGGGTTCTATGACTCTCTCTCTCTCTTCTCCACCTGTAGCTGGTGTGTGGTGAGCATAGTGGCGCCATTGTGGCACTACAGTTAGTCCGGCAGATCCTTTTCCTATTTGGCGCCTAAACTCTGGAATAACCTACCTAACCTTGTTCGGGAGGCAGACACACTCTTGCAGTTTAAATCTAGATTAAAGACCCATCTCTTTAACCTGGCTTACACATACAATAACACGTCTTAGGTGCCCTTGAGCAAGGCATCGAAACCCCAACTGCTCCCCGGGCGCCGCAGCATAATTGGCTGCCCATTGCTCCGGGTGTGTGTTCACAGTGTGTGTGTGTTTTCATTGCTCTGTGTGTGTGTGTGCACTTTGGATGGGTTAAATGCAGAGCACAAATTCTGAGTATGGGTCACCACACTTGACTGAATGTCATGTCACTTTCACTTTAATATCCAAATCCGTTAAAGGATTTTTAGGCTGCATTAATTAGGTAAAACGGGAACACTTCCCATACCACCCGATGTACTTGCTACATCATTAGAAAAATGGCATCTACGCTAATATTAGTCTGTTTCTCTCTTATTCCGAGGTCACCGTAGCCACCAGATCCAGTCTGTATCCAGATCAGAGGATCACTGCAGTCGCCCGGATCCAGTACGTATCCAGACCAGATGGTGGATCAGCACCTAGAAAGGACCGCTACATCCCTGAAAGACAGTTGAGACCAGGACAACTAGATCCCCAGATACAGATCCCCTGTAAAGACCTTGTCTCAGAGGAGCACCAGGACAAGACCACAGGAAACAGATGATTCTTCTGCACAATCTGACTTTGCTGCAGCCTGGAATTGAACTACTGGTTTCGGCTGGTCAGAGGAGAACTGGCCCCCCAACTGAGCCTGGTTTCTCCCAAGGTTTTTTTCTCCATTCTGTCACAGATGGAGTTTCGGTTCCTTGCCGCTGTCGCCTCTGGCTTGCTTAGTTAGGGTCACTTCATCTACAGCGATATCGTTGACTTGATTGTAAATAAATGCACATACAGTATTTAAACTGAACAGAGATGACATCCCTGAATTCAATGATGAACTGCCTTTAACTGTCATTTTGCATTATTGAGACTCTGTTTTCCTAATGAACGTTGTTCTGTTGCTTTGATGCAATGTATTTTGTTTAAAGCGCTATATAAATAAAGGTGACTTGACTTGACTTGACATTGTACTGTGCCGGCCGTCACATCATCCAGGCAGATGGTGGTGGTTCAGGACACAAAATGTTTCAATATAGTTTCAAATCTATTTATACTCCAAAACAGACAGAGTATTCAGAGTGTTATACAAAATCAAATTAAAAAAATATATAATAAATCCATACGTGTATCCTAATAAGAAGGATTTTCTGATGTCTCTTCGTGGTCTTGGCCTTTTTACATTTGTAGGCCCATTGGTTGACCAAACAGTAGGACATAGTGTATTACTTACTAACATTCTTGTGTTTCTTTGATTAAAATTTAAACATCGCTGATTTATCGTGAATTAAATGTACCCCGGAAAATCGTGTCTTACTGGTCTGGAATCATGCTGACACACTTCACTTTATGATTTGGTCTTTATTGTAGCTCAGTGTGTTACTCGATATATATATATATATATATATATATATATATATATATATATATATATATATATATATATATTAGGTTTATCTTTTCAAATCAGAAGACTGTTTTATACCTTCATTAGAAACACTGAAGTTAATGTTGAAGTAATGTGTTGATTTGTCCTCAGGATGTCACTGTTGAGTTAGAGATCACACCAGACAGAAGTTGTAGCAAAGGTTTTATATAGCACAGAAAATTGCGGTTTGTACTGTCATTGAGGTACACATTAATGAAACTGTTTGCAACTGTACTAACAGAAAACCCCAGAAATGTCTATACTGATGATCTACTAACATGATTTTGCTTGTGCTGCGGCTTTAACTGTTTCAAATGCATTTTTGGGAAATGTGATGGTGTGTTTATGCATTTATGTATAATTGTATTATTTCTTTTACATGTTGCATACTTATTGTGGTTGAATATCTGTTGGGTAAATTTACTGCTTCCCTTTGCTCTAACATGACACTGCAAAGTTTGCCAACAAGGTTAAAAACAACGTCACCCAAAGTGACGGGCTACGTCCTGCCCCTGCAAACTTTAGACGGACGAATGAGGATGGCCGACTTTTCCCAGTACAGAGTGATAGCCAATCACAATGTTTTTACTTATCTTGATTTGCATGTGTCCAATAAGGATTATTGTGTCTCTCTTTACAGCTCTCGGGGAAATTAAATCTAATGTAACTCCTCGTAACGTCAGTCTTACCCGGTGACAACCAGAGAAAGAGGACTTTCAAGAACATTTGTGGATGTACTCTTGTTTTTAAAGTAAAGTTATTCAAAACCGTGCTGGATTTTACGTGCAACATGACATTTGAGGAACTCAATGAAGATTACTCTGTTGAAAGGTAAATTAAATATGCGAATATGTTTTTATTCGAAAAATAAACCATATAGGCCTAACGTTAACAATATTATAGTAATTTTACCAATAAGCAAATCATTTTCAAGTCCGAAAAAGCGATTTTTGTAATGTATAGTTATATTTCAGTTTATTGTGGAACAAATTAAATAAAGACAGAGATAGCAAACACATAAGTTACCGGGTAGCCGTATCGGCTGCATCTGCTCACGAGACCCTTTGCGCGCTGTGACGTGCCATTAAACAACAGAATTTTAACGGTCTAAGGTCTATAAAGGTTTTACTGAAAAAGTTTTACAATTTATCTGCTTATATAAGTTAATCACTTAAAACATTAATTACTGTAATAGTGTTCAACCGCCATAGTCTAAATCTGTGCACGAGCCGTTGCCCTCAAAAATCCGTTCTGGACTCTATTAATGTTTTATTACTTGATTATTTATCTAAATTGTGATTTTTACAGGATGGATTCTGTGATTAAAGCTCTGGAGGAGGTCCTGCGCTCCACATTGCCGCAGGGATGTATTACAGTTGGGGTCTACGAGGCTGCGAAGTCACTCAATGTGTAAGTTCCAGTGTTAACTGGTTTTCAATGTCATTGCAACAGTTGCTGTGAAACGAACTAAATTTTCAACTCTTCTTTTTAGGGACCCTGATAACGTTGTGCTGTGCATCCTGGCCACGGACGACGATGATGTGAAAGATGTGGCGCTTCAGATTCACTTCACTCTTATTCAGGCTTTTTGCTGCGAGAACGACATCAACATCCTGCGCGTCAACAACACTCGTCGCCTCGCGCACATCCTCGGGGGCGCGGGCATGCACGGCAGCGAGCAGATGGATCTGCACTGCATCCTGGTCACTGTAAGTGTTAACAGTTAATTTATACCTGTGATTAGAATCTAAATATGAATCCAAAGCCAACAGGCCAGTAATCAGCATGTGAGCCATGTCTTTTAGTAACTTGTCAGGACATGTCCAGGTGTAACTTCAATTGCATAACACCCACATGCACATCCTGCTCTGTACTTATTCTAATGCAAATAGGCTCCTATTTGCATTCATTTTGCTCCATTTGAATCAAATGAACAGGTGCTTCAGTATTCATCATGCTTATAAGCTTTCAAAAGATTTGATATATTCCATAGAATGCATTCAATAAGATTTGCAAACTCTCAAAATCCATTAGGACATTCAAATTCATGGCCATATACTGCAGTTTTACTTTCATACTCACTCACAGTGACCATAGGTCCTCTTTTTCCTGGACATGTCCTGGTTGGGATTTCTAAATTGTTTGATTTAGAAATCCTGGCCAGGGCATGTCTAGGAAAAAGAGGATGTATTCACGGTTTAGGAAATCAAGGTGTCAGACTTATTAATGGCCAATACAGATAATGCAGAGATCAGGGTGATGATGGCTGATACAATGTTTGACAAAATATTTGAAATCATATGTGCGCCATTTAAAGACAAGTTTGACTGTAAAATACCATACTTAATGCTTTAGAAATAACTCAGCAGGACATGTTTTAGCAAACACAAACCGAATGTAATCCCATCTCTTCTTCTGATGTTCACAGGTTCCACATGCATCCACATGGAAGAACCCAGCTATGGGAAAAGTGAACCGCTTCTGCAGAGAGAGTCGCTGTATGGATCAGTGGGTGCCCATTATTAACCTTCCAGAACGATGAGGACAGCTAAAGACAAGGGAAAACATGGATAAAAATATCTAGTAAAAATCATGAAAGCTGAAAAAGGTGATCACAAAAGCACTGATAGTCCAGACTGGAGGAACTAGGGACTAAGCTACAGAATAAACTGGAGGAGGAGCACCCTTTTGCAATCCGAGATGATTCAGCAGTTTTGGCTTTGCTTGTGGGACTTTTTGAGGACGTCACAGGAAGCTAATTGTGAATGGAAGTGAGCACCTGAGTGTCTTGTGAGATAGTTTATTGGTGGGGTGTCATAAAGCACTTCAGTTAATTACAGGATGAAATATTTCTCAGGCAACACAATATCAGAGGTGATATTTTTCAAAGAGGCTGCCCTGTTCATTTTATTTTTTTGCTATCATTTTTTTAATTGTATACTATTAGTAGTTAATAATGTTGAAAATATATATTATTTTAAAGGGACTACTACTCCAAACCAATGACCATAGTATCCTGTAAGAACTTTTTTTTTTTTTTTTTTTACATAAGTTAATTGTTCTTTTGTGGTCTTTAAATTATTTATATTAAATAAGTATTTATGTGAAATATTTTATACTATTATATTCAAATGCCAAATGAATTTTGTGTTGTAATAAAAGTATTTTTAAACACAACATGCTAGTCATGCGGGTTATTCTGTTAGAGCTTTCTGGAAAAGCAAAGTGGACTAGTAGAATTGACCTGACAACACCATACACCTCTCAGATCAGCAGGGTCACGCTGGACTCAGTGGCCTTCGTGACTCCCTGTTACAGACCAACAAAAGCCATCCAAGCCTACCTTTTGTCCTGTTTAGTTCGCGTGACCATTGCATCTATTCATCAGATTCCTTTTTCAGCTGAAATGCATTGCTCAGGTTCAGTTTAATGTACGCTTGCTTGCGTCAATGTCAAACTAGCTGTCATAAATCAAGCTGCTCTTAATTGTGCTATGCTTGACAAACCGATCCTATGTAGGTTAAAAGTCAATGTGTGGTAAGAATGTAACCCATTATACAAGCCCGGCTGGAGAACGGAAGTGTCTAGGGACATGTTTGGAAGTGTTCAGAAAGCGCAGCCGCGATCACATGACTGGCACACATTAGGTCAGGTTTCCAGATACTACATACCAGTAAATCAATCGTTTAACCCACCACTTCCCTATTCAAAGGTGATGAAACAAGGTGAGAATGTTTTTAGGCTGATGCAAGGCAGGTAAATATCTCTTAAAATATATCTCTTAAAAAAATCTGTCATCATTTACTTGCCTTAGTATCATTCCAAACCCATATGAATATATTTCTTCTTTGGAACACAAATAGAGATATTTAGCAAAATGTCCAAGTTGCACTTTAACATAATAATAATAATAATAAAAATCAGCTTTTACATATGACAAATTTTCATATGATACACTGATATAGTACAAACTATTTGACATAGATATACAATGCACTTAGTTTTACTGTTTCACAATTTTAATAAAATCTTTCTATCAAGGTTCAGTACACGTTATGAAGGCTTGCAAAAATACAGAAATTAGAACAGAAAAAAAAAAAAAAACACCAAAATGAACAAAAGGAAACTCGTTTCTTCACAGAGATACTGAGGTCACAGGAATTTGGTTGTGAATCTCAAATACTGCATAACTTCTCTAAAGTCTACAAAATAATAGATGTTGCAGCATCAATATATGAATGCTTGCCCATTAAAGGTGTGAATGTTTCATGACTGCCCTTTTTGGGAAAAATCCATTCAATTCATAGAAAATATCAAACAAAAGTGGTCTTTTTTTTTTACAAGTGTGCTTGACACAGGAAAAATATATTTAAATCAGAAGGAAAAGGCACTTTAAATCTAAACAAAACAGAAACGTTAGCCAATGTCAACAGATAAAATAAGTGAGCACTACTTTGAACAACCTAAGGTACAAGGGTTTGAAAGTCCAGGGTAATCAGTTCTCTTTTCTTACAAACCACACTAGAAACTTGTCACTAATGGATTTTCACATAGTGGTACTGCCTTTCATCAGAACAAATAGTTATTTGTGTGATGTGAGATTTACTATATTGTTTTGTTTACCCAGCATGCACTTAAACAATGATGATTGCAGAAGTCACATAAAATTCATTATCCAAATCAAAATATGGATCTTTGAATTCCATTTATTTTAGTCAGTCCCTTTGCGATATTATTCATGTATATAACACGTCTGCTTATCAGACATTAAGTGAGAATTAATCAAGTAAATTGCAAATATATCATAATATGATGTGCTACTTCCCTATTTCAAGCACAAAGCGTAACTATCATTTAGTTGAAAAAAAAAGAAAGAACTTGAGCCAATTTTAAAATTTCTAAACAGCTTGATTCATAGGATAATTTCCTGAAATTACTTCAGTTTGGCCAAAAAAAAAAAAAAAAAAAAGACAAGTGATGCTGGTAAAGATGAGATGCAATGCTAATCATTACAAAAATAGCAATTCATTAGTACTGATTGAAGTTTATTTACAGTAATAAATACTGTAAGAGCTAAATACAGTTAAGACATGGCACAAAGTTATACTAAGGAGCTAGAGCTGGACTTAAGGCAAAGTTGAGTAGAAGTAATTAAATAAGATTAGTGCTTGGTACACTACAATATAATGCAGGGTTTTTTGTCCTTGAAGGGGTTTTCTGAGGCAGGAATGCCCATGAGAAGGGGGTCGTATTTGGCGTGTTCTCCACAGTAACGCATGAGGTCAGCAGAGGCCTTGGATACCTAGATGAGACAAGCCAGAATGTGAAAATGTAACGTTCTTGCATGTTTTTGTTTTATTTGTTTTACCCTTTGATGATTGAATGATTCAATCTAAAAAAAAACATTGCGTATGGTTTAAGATAATAATATACACTACTGTTCAATAGTTTGGGGTCATTAAGATGTTTTTAAATGTTTTCAAAATAAAACTCATTCTTATGCTGCACTTATTTGATTAAAAAATACAGTTAAACAGTAAAAATTCAAAATAACAAAATAAATGTGTGTGTACACACACATAAATACATTTTCAGAAGCCATTAGCCATTATGATGCTTCAGAAATCCTTTGAATATGCAGTTTTTGGTAGTTAGGATAGTTCAACCAAAAGTTTTAATTCTGTCATCCTTTTTTTTTTTTACACACCCAGTTGTTCCAAACCTGTATGAGTTTCTTTCTTCAGCTGAACATAAAAAATAAAATTTTTAAGAGCTGCTGGTACACACTGACTCCTATAGTGAAAAAAAAAAAATGAAACTTTGGTTGAAAATATATCCTTTTTCGTTCAGCAGAAGAAATACATTAATACAGGTTTGAAACAACTTGAAGGTAAGGAAATGATGACAGAACGATTATCAGTGATTAAACGTAAAAGAATGAAGAGTTGTGCTGCATAATGTTTTTATGGAAATCATGATTTTTTTTTAAGGATAGTTTTAAAAGGACATTATTTTTTTTACTAGGAAGCATAATTATTTGTTTGCTATTTTGTTACAAATGTAAAAAATACACAATAACAATAATGGATAAAATGGCTTTTAAAGATCTGTTCACAGTAAATTTAGAGGGTTAATTTACCTTTATCCTCTCAATACTGGCCTCGACTCTAAGTTGCTGTACCATCCTCCTAGCATGTGCCAGGTTGTTTGAGCCCACCATTTTAGAGGACATTTTTGAAACCATATAACTGCAAAAACAAAACAAAATGTAATATTAATCTACAAATATCATGAAACAATCACAATAAGACACAATAAGAGAACAGCATCCACAATTTGGATATGATGGCCAAAAAGTTTATTTGTTATAATGCATAACAAATTCAAAAGTTCCTGTAATGTATTATTTATTTCCAGGTTCCTGCATTCTCTCAATTTAAGACAACTTGAATTCCTCATGAGTACAGTACAATGACGTAGAAAAACAGCATCTATTGTCACTCAAAACATACTTTAACAAAAGACTTCTGGTTAAAGGAAGAGGAAATATTGTAGCATTTTTTCCCTCTGGTGGTGTTTTAGGTTACTAGTCCTCAAAGACAAAACATTTTTTTTCACATAGGACATGTCCTACTTTACCTGGCTTGAGGAAGTTTGGCAGTGGCATGATGTCACACACTTACAAAACCTGGACAGTGTTACAGTGCTCTCTATGGGGAAAGGTTACATAATAGCAAATGCCCTTCCATAATATCCAGGTGCCAGTCAACAGACAGTCTGCACTACAAAAAATATCCAAAATATCCTAAGCTATTCAAATTCAGTTATGCCAAATAATTAAAAAAAGATGCAAGAAAGAAGTGCAATTGCAATTTAACATGCAACTATTACATTTTGAAAGCTGAACATTCTATGAATGTACACTATAATATAATGGTCAGTGAAACTTATGTTTTTGAAGTCTTGTGTTCACCAAGGCTGCATTTATTTGATCAAAAATATGGTAAAAATGGCCTACTAAACATGCTGATTTAGTGAAATATTTATTATTATTATCAATGCTGAAAACTTTATATTTTTTGTGTAAACCAGGGGTAGGCAAGTTCAGTCCTAGAGAGCCGCAGTCCTGCACAGTTCAGCTCCAACCCTGAAAAAAAAAAAACCTCACCTGCCTGTACCTTAGTAATCCTGAATGGATTGATGAGCTTGTTCAGGTGTGTTTGATTAGGGTTGAAGCTGAACTCTGCGGCTCTCTAGGACCGGATTTGCCTACCCCTGATGTAAACCATAATACACTTTCCAGGATTGTGTGATCAGCATTTATTTGAAACAGAATTATTTAGTAACATTAATGCCTTTACTTTTGATTAAAAGTTATGTGATCATACTGTGAATGCGTGATCAAAAATCCTTGGGCCATTTCCTATTGCTCTTAAGAATCATTAAGGAACATTACTAAATTTATTATGCCATCTAAATAAAACAATGGAATCTTTAGGCTAAATATAGCAATAGAAGATACAGTGTGCAGAAGATAATACAAGTAAATTGAATTTTACAGGAAGACAGTCTTTAAAGATTGAGTGTACAGTATGTCTACACCTCAATCAAAGAAAATGTGCTGATGACTTTATGATACTGACACTGCATACTGATGTGTGTAGAGGTGTAACTGTCTCAGTTAACCCTGAGGTCACCAACTGCTGCCCCCTAGACACATTCATTCAGCAGATGTTATCAGTTCTAGCCATTCGCTACATGATCTCACAGTGACACCAGCACTCCCTGATCAACCAGCCGTAGTAATGCAATTAATTCTCACTCAGCATACACTACTGTGACTACTCAGCACATTTGGACTTGCATCACCTAAAGGCAGCAAAAGAATAGTGTAAACGTTTTCATTTTATGCTAAGGTACTGAGCATTAAAGGTGTGGTGTTAGGAAGAAAAGACAAATTGCAGTTAATATGCAAAAAGTCTAAGAAAGTCAAGAATACTAATTAGTAGATATTTAGGGCAATACTTCTCAACCAGGAGGTTTTTATTAGATGTATTATAGGAACAGTTCAACCCAAAAACTTTCTGAAAGTTTATTCACTCTAAGGCCATCCAAGATGTAAATGAGTTTGTTTGTTCATCTGAACAGTTTTTGAAGAATTTAGGATCCTCTGCAATGAATGGGTGCCGTCAGAATGAAAAAGCAGAAAGCTGCAGGTTTGTAAGAAACAAATCCATCATTAAGAATGTTTTGTCCTCTGTCCATAATATTGCTTTCTCCAGTGAAAAACACATCTTGTCTTACTGAGGAGAGAAATATGCACAGAAAAAGCACAATTTGCAAGTAAAGATTTTTCAAAAATGTTGCAAAATATTTTGGTGGATTATGAGAGGACAACAGGGGATGGATTTTTAAAATCACCTTGATGGATTTGTGTCTTGAGGAGAAAAAAAAAAGCATGCACTTTTTGCTTCACAAGACAACCGATGAAGTGGATTATTGTGATGTTTTATTATCTGTTTGAACTCCCATTCTGATGACACCCATCACACTATGAAATGAATGGGCTACCAGGCTGATAAACGGTCTAATATCTGATAAACATCTCTCTTTCTCCAGGATGTTTTAACGACTTTATGGAAATTTTATTAGGTAGGTCAGAGGCCATTTCTACAGAAAGCAGTCCGTTGAGCCCCAGGGTCCAGTTCTATAGAAACCACTCTCAAAAACACTTCACATCTGACAGTGCATGCTACTCTCTTGCAAACAGGGTTATTACCCAACAGAAGTAAGCCTAGACCAGGAATAGGCAACTTTGGTCCTGGAGTGCTGCTGTCTTTCAGAGTTTATCTCCAACCCTGAACAAATACCAGTTGCCTGTGGTCTTTTGGTGCATTCCAAATGGGATATATCACCCTTCGAAGGGCACTGAAACAATCAGTGAAATCAAACATAATTAAGGGTCGTTCCAAACCGAAGTGCTCAAAACTGTCCACTTCAAAGGGCCCTTCAGAATTAAAGATTTCAAAGGGTACAACTGATAGACACTTTGGGCTCCCATGATTCTTTGAGCAGATTCTTTACATGATGACGACGCCTCCATTTGGGCACTTGATTATGTGACACAGAAGGGCATTTCAAGAAATAGTTGTTCGGTCTCCTACACCCCTCAAAGCTCTCACTCTGGAGGTTAAACCCTTTGAAGGGATTAGGGCATAGGGATGTCCCCTTCTGAATGGAACGCAGCATAAGTAATCCTAAAAACATCGATTAGCTTGATCAGGTGTTTGATTTTGATGGGAGCTAAACTTTGCAGGACAACAGCACTCCAGGAACTATTCCTGGCCTAGATATTTTTATCATGAAAAGGATGTGTCAACATCTATCAAAACTACATGGCATAAGTATTCCACTGAATGAATGTGTACTCTTATCTAATAAGCATGCAGTCCAGCAGAATTCAGTATGTCCAGAATGAGACCGTGTTGTGCAGACAAAACTTTTGCCATTTTAAATGCTACAAGTGAGTTTAGGCATCACAACTATAATTTACAGCCTGAAAATGGATAATTATTTTGAGATTGACTAATGCTAAGTATTATATTTAAATAGCAAGTAAATATCTAATTTTGACTGAAATTATTAGATTAAAAAAAAAAATTATATTACTGAAATGATACAGATTTATTGTTCTTTCCTAGTTTACACAAAAAAAAAGTTATTTCCACCATATTCAAGCAAAGGATTTCTGCAAACTAATTAGGAATTTTATGAAAGTCTTAAATCATTAAAAGCACTGTAGCACAATGAGGCCGGTTTGCTTTAGTATTTAACAACTGTAAACTGATTTGCAACCAGCAGGTTGAAGTATAAATGTGACAATGACATCATGCACTTGCCCAAGCATCATGCAGTATTAGTGGCCAAGTCAAAAATAACCACTGTGCATAGACTTCCAGCAGATGGGAATATGTGAACTAGTCCACAAAAACGAGTCAATCCACACTGAACAACACAGGACCAAGGCTACAATAATGGGCCATTATCAGTCAACGCCTGGGGCCTAAACAAAAAGCAGCTCTTGGAGATAATGTCTCAAGTAAGTCAGCATGTGTGCAACCTGATAACCAAGAGCTGTATGTCGAGGTTTCACCCCTTAGAAAACGAATAACTCTGTCATGAGGGGATGAACCTGTGCCAAGTCAGGCAACCCTGGAAAAATTCTAGGACCTGGAACAATCTACAGTGAAAGAATTGCATTTTTGTTCTTTGTTGTGGTTTAAGAGGGTATTAGAGAGAAAAAGAGTGAGAGAGAGGATGCAGCTGTGAAAGGGAGGTTGTGCATATATCTGTGGGCAACATGCCAGATATGCTGGTGCAACAGAGGTGCAATAAAACCTCCGTCCATTGTGTTATCTGCCTGTCACTCTCCTCTTAATGCCCCCATTCATCTCAGCAGCTGAGAAACGCACAACCATTCAACCTCGAACAACAAATTCACCCCAGCAGAGCTCTGCAATTAGGCTACAACCCTAAAACAAAGGAGAGTTTATGAAGCCCCAGTCACTAGCAGCTCCACTCTGTATGAGTACATCAGATTATATATCGCTATCTGAGGCCAAAGGTCTGCACTTGGCTCCTCCTATTTAATATACTGGATGGCTCAATAACAGTGAAAACACAGTAAAGTCACACAGCAGTAACTGGGTTTGGGATTTTACAGGGAGGGTCTTTGTGCTGAGGGGCTCCACTATGGGAAAAGTGAGACAAGAAAACAAGCAAATGTAGAATGAAAGAATAACTTGCTGTGAGTTTATAGAAAATAAATAATCCTTAAAAGAGATCCAAAAAAGTCCACGTATGCACCTTCAGGTCGTTCCAAGCATGTATGACTTTCTAGTTTTTTTTTGTTTTTGTTTTTTTTGTTTTGGGTTTCACAGAAGAAATAAAGTCATATAGGTTTGGAACAACATGAAGGTGAGTAAATATTGCATGAATTGTTTTTGATACACTTATATAAGCTGCAAATAGATGCTTACATTTTCGGACCACCATGTTGGGTAGGCTGTTGTAGTCAGTTGCCCAGGTGTTGGTCTGTAGTTGCAAGGTATTTTGTAGTGAGTTGCTACTGTATGCAGTTGCAAGGTTTTTTTTGTTTTTGTTTTTTTTTTTGTAGCAAAGTTTTTTGCCTCTCCCAAATTTTTATGATATTTCAGTCATTAGATATTGCTCCATTCCAGAATTCAATTCTAACAAATATGACTAGACAGTCCTAAAATTAAACATTTAGCAGTTAAAAGTCTCACTTTTATTTTTTTAAGAATATTTATGCTCCTTCGAAAAAATAAATGTCAAACTGTGTTCCTAATGGTTTCAAAAGGTCATCCAAGTGCCAGTTTACTCCCATACAAGTTTGCCTTACAACTGATTAAAATTAAAATTTAATTAAAAAAATTTAAAATGTATGCATTTAGCAGACGCTTTTATCCAAAGCGACTTACAGTGCATAAAGGATATCAAATTTTACCTATCATTTGTTCCCGGGGAATCAAACCCCCAACTTTGCGCTTGATGCTCTACCAATTGAGCTAAAGGAACACTATTTAACATGATTAATAAACATTACAATCAGGAGACGCTTGGCTAAACAATTATAGTTTTTCTGAAATAGTACATATGGAAACATTTATTACAACAAATCTCTGATGAATATGAATCTTCAGTTACAAAAAAAAGAGTTCCTAGTTTATTTAAATTCATACATAACTGAAAAAAAAACGGTTCAGTTAAGAAGTCAGTTGTTAACACATTAAGAGCTTTGAAGGTGTAAAGTATTTGAGTCAATGTAATTCATTACTGTACTGAAGTATCTTTTTGGATACTCTGTAGTTTTACAGAGTATCAAAGATATTAGCAACTTTACTCTCTACTTCACTACATTTTTTAGTTAATATCTGTACTCTTGACTCCACTACATTTGTAATGAGTGTTGCTATCACACATTGCATTTTGCATGGCACCTTAGGTTTTCTACAGCAGTTTATTTCTGCTACAAAGTAAGTGATATCGCCAACCAAGTACTATATCTTGTGCATTTTGCCTTTACTCCTCCAAATTTGTCACAAACACTACTTTACATGATTGTGAGTTTCTTAGCACGTATGAATCACAGGTGTTTTACTGTATATATATGAGATGAGGACATTATTTCAGCAGGCAATGAGGCAGAAACCAGCACATCCTGTGCAAGAAAGATTTGACTTAATTTTACTTAACATTATTTTATCTATCCATTATACTAAAGAGAGTGTTCGGTAAAAGCTATCGATTGTTTTGTGGCTTTTTTTTTTTTTTTTTTTTTTTTGTGCAGTTTTGGTTTTACAAAATAAATGATTGTTCCCCTCACATATCAACTCTTCCTAGTTTTTCACAGATATGTCTCTTTGATTCGTGCATCTTTGAGCCTATGTTTGGTATAAGTAAAATACTTAAGTACTGTTAATATCAGATACTCTAAGACTTTTACTTATGTTGTTTTAGAAATGATGACTTGTAACTTGCAATGGAGTAATTTTCACTATAAAGTATATCAAGAATTGTTTTCAGGTACTCTTTACACCTCCGCTCTTAACGATTTGTTGACAGTGAAGCAAGAGCATTTTTGTCTATTTTTCCCTCTTTTTCGCTTTTTTCGCTATTATTTATCCATTGTAACTTCTTATTATAATAATCTGAAGTATTTATTTGAAGCCATAACATAAGCTGGGCCGTACACACTGTACAAGTACAGAATGTGGATAACAGTGTTGCATTTCGACCTCATAATCCTTTAAAGGGGGGGTGAAATGCTATTTCATGCATACTGAGTTTTTTACACTGTTACAGAGTTGGATTCCCATGCTAAACATGGACAAAGTTTCAAAAATTAAGTTGTACGTTTGAAAGAGTATTTCTGTTCCAAAAATACTCCTTCCGGTTTGCCACAAGTTTCGGAAAGTTTTTTTCGAGTATGGCTCTGTGTGACGTTAGATGGAGCGGAATTTCCTTATATGGGTCCTAAGGGCACATCTGCCGGAAGAGCGCGCGCTGCCGTATAGCAGAGCACACTGATCAGAGCGAGAGCGTCGCGAAATGTCACAAAAGAAGTGTGTTTTTGGTTGCCAGGGCAAGACAACCCTGCACAGATTACCAAAGAAAAAACAGCATTAAGGGACCAGTGGACAGAGTTTATTTTTACAGAGCATCAACGAAGTTGTGCAAGTGTTTTTGTTTGTTCCCTGCATTTCGAAGATGCTTGTTTTACAAACAAGGCCCAGTTTGACGATGGATTTGCATATCGTTTATTTCTTAAGAATGATGCAATCCCAACAAAAAAGGGTCACGATCGTGTGTTGGAACCACAGGCGGTGAGTAAAACTGCTTAAAATATCTCTGCCTCCTTGTTAGTGCGTCCGCCTCCCATGCCGGAGACCGGGGTTCGAGCGAGTCGTTGCTGCTGCTGCTCTTGTTCAGTTTTCAGCCTCGGGATCTGATTCTGGATCATAAATAAATGGCTGAATCTGACTGTTAGCCATGGTTTGTTTTGGATGATGGTTTTGTCCTCACGATAATGTCACAGCTTCCAAACGCTCAACGCAAAAGCCTACTGGCGCTCTAGATTTTTTAGCTCCGCCCACACGTCACACCTCCAGTCGGTCGTGTTTTTCCGGGAAAAATCGGTACAGACTATCTTTCTCTTATGAATATAATAAAACTAAAGACTTTTTGGAGTTATGAAGGATGCAGTACTACTCTATAGGTACTCAAGATTAACAGGATATTGAGTGAAAACGAGCATTTCAACCCCCCCCCCCCCTTTAACTGAATGTACCCCGCTTTACTAGTCATCAAAGATAAAGCAGTTGCAGACCAGCAGCATATATTGTTATTCAATTTAAATTATAATAAAAATTTTGAGCAAGTTTAAAACTGGCTTATGAATCATTTTGACAGACTTATTAAAATAAACTGGTTCACAAGTGTAATTCATTTACAAATTGGAGATGATAACTTGTGTTGTTTTCAATGTAGTAGCATTCAGAATAAAATGGAGCACACCCAGACATAACGCTACCTCATAAAATGATATCTAACTAAACTATATGTTAATATACGCACATTTTTCTCAACTACCACCAATGGAATTTAAACATGACTGGTTTATCATTTTAATCACAGGCTGGAGTGTTTCTCTGGTCTCTCCTTCAGTGTAAGCACACAGGATTTTCTGCACATCTGAAGCATTATTATTATCTGAAGCATTATTTTGCTGGATGAGTTACAAGCCAAAGTTTAATATTTTGGGTTAGGGTTTGTTCCAGTCCCATCAAGCACCATTAATGAGTAATGCTCCAGTGACAACAGTGTTCTCCCGACTCTACACATGGCTGAGTGGCATAGTTTCCAGGACAGGGTTGTGTATGAAATGCAAATGTTTTCATGAAAAATGAGAACAAGAGAATGCATGGGAATGACGAGGAACATCAATATACGGTGCAAGATAAAGCATCTTACGAAAAATGAAACAAGCTAAGTCTTAAAATGAGAAACAGAAAAAAAGGAGTATGACAAGCAAGATATGTTTTGCATTAACCATTCATATTCAGAGAAGTATATGTGAACCTGTAGCAATGAGCACACTAACATTCACATTTGTACAGAAATCTGATGATAATAAATTAGAAATAAAAAATCTCTATGCCTCGAATGACAAACAACGCATGTTTGGGTTTAAAAGAAACCCTGTCAATCCAGCCTCCATTCACAAACGGAAAAGAATTGCAAACATTAACGCCTCCAGATTTTCTGAATGTCACATGAACTAATGTATCATCATGGGATCAAAAGATCCTTTTCATGAAGTCATCTGCGCATGATAACACCCATATTTTATATTGGTCAACCGTCTCCACAGGATTGAGGATTTTCACTAATGTAATAAAGCCTTGAGGATATTGTGAAAGGTTTGGTCATAGAGCCACCTATAATATGGGGAAAAACCACTTTGTGACAGGATCTCATAAACGCCATTGTTCTGCATCACTAAAACGTGGCAATTTAACACACACACACACACAAATATATATTTCATTTGCAAAGTAGACATTTTACAAACTCCACCCCCAGAAATACTATAGACTAAAACTAGATGTGTACATTTTGTGGAATTTAAGGTGTTTGTATGTGCAAAACTCGTAATACTAAAGTGTTGCTACGCAGTTTCTAAGGTGTTCTAGGTGCTTTTCAGTATGTTGCTGTGTGGTTGAAAATGTGTTCTGAGTGGTTGTTTAGGGACCCAAGTGAAGTTTTATGTTGCAATATGGATATATAAATAAGCAATTACTTGAAATTTAGTTGCAATTGCAAAACAAAGTTACAATAACCTTTTTTTGTTTGTCTGTTTGTTTTTAGGTGCCAAAAGCTCTTGCAGAGAATGTTTAATACATTAACACTAAGGGTACTGCCACATCAGTGATATTACTGTGAAACTTTTGTAGGCAAAATTTTACAGGGCCCAATAAATCTTATGTAAAATCTGTGGAGGGACATATTTGCCCTCACGCAAAATTCCAGAACTCATTGAATTATAAATGACTTTCGCCCTGTGAAAATTAAAAATATAAGCTATACTTGTAGCGATGCTTTCCTCATTAACCACAAGCTTGGCACTAGTAATGCTGTGATCTTGCAGAAAGAACACACACTGGCTGATGCAGATGCATTTCCAAAACTGTACAAGTTTCATTATTTCTAAACATATATAACCATATAACACATAATCAAGATCTGTGTATGATATTTGCACACTGACTGGCTGAAGAGGAGACACAGCAGGCACATAACACCTTAAAGAGAGTATTTATAGTCACAAAATCATAAGCATTTCATGGAAGTTATTCTGAACCAAACAGGAGCTCAGAACATCATGACACAAACTGTTCCAGATGAACAGTTTAGTCCACAATGAACTTGACCTGACTGGCAAAACACAATACTTCAAAAAAAAAGGTAAATGTCTGTGCCTTGCTTCTTTAGAATTTATTAAAAATAAATAAATACAAATTTGACCTTGACATGATTTGAACGTGAAATCTTCTGATCTGGTGTCAGACATGCTACCGTTGCGTCACAAGGTCACAATAATTTTGTGCCCAGTAGAGAGAGAAAGAAAGTGACCCAAAACACACTTTAGTTACAGGTGAGTAGAGTAAGTCACAAATGCACATAGAGCATGTGACTGGGGAAGGAGAAAAATACAAAGAAAGAGACTTCAGAGAAAGCACCTTTATACAGAGTGAAGGGAAAAAGAAAGCACTGACAAGCATGACAAGAAAACAATCAACAGCATATGGCAGGCTTTCCTTTGGAAACCCCATAGAGAAAACTGGTTTAAATTTGTTATGTTCAATTACCAATGAGAGTTATCTTGCAGCTTGCTAGAGGTATAAAGGGCAAAAAGGCCCACAACTTCTTTTAACCACTGAATTAAAAACTTTTCCTGAACTAGCCTATATGTTTTCATTTTAAATGTCTTCATCAAAATAGTCAAATTCCAGTCAGACTGACTCAGAAGAGACATTCGTTCAAGAATTAGACTTAAATCAATGTAATGTTTGTGTCTGATTCAAAAAGAACCAACTCATAAGTGTCAATCATTCATGAATCGGACACTTGTTCACATTGTACGCTTGTTTTTTGCATATAGCCTGTGAGTACAATTCAATAGAAAAATGTTTCTTGCCATTGTGCATGACATGACACACTTGGTGAAAACAGGACATATTTGATGTTCAATACGCAGCTTTGTGAAGGAGTATTATGAACTATTGAGATCAAAAAAGGAATACCAAATATGGGAGAAAAAAACACTGAGAACTTTAGAAGCAATAATCTTCAGACACCATGTCTGTCCAACATAATAATAATAAAAAAAATATGGCATTCCCAGGAAATAAAACAAAAACAAATAAATACTATTTTTTTGTGAATAACAGTCTCACTTTTAATCATTAATCCTGGTTGATCAAATTACTTTGAATCTAAAATTAAGACACGCTTCATTTTTTAACATTAACTCCAATTGGGGATATTGCGCTCAAAAAGATAAAGTACGATTGTTGTATGAACATAGAGCGCCCTTTTATAGCCTCATGCCACCTGCATACATCATTCTTTAAGAGAAGAACTGTGGGACAAAACACTTTGGGGCCCTATGGCCACCCTGAGAATGAGCTTCTCCCACATAGAACCTCTCTAACAAAACTCCCTTCACAAGTCCCCCAAAAGCCAACCTCAGGTCTTTGAGGAAGCTTCCCAAACTTTTCATAATTGCTGCTTTGTTCCCCCTGACAATGAACTTCCCCTTGGACTCTCACAGAGCTTTGTTTCCTCAACACACATCGTCTCAACCACCTGAGGCTGCTCATTGCAACAGACACTATTCTCAGTTTACAGCAATTGACACCTCGCTGGATCAATAACTTCCATTCATTCAGTTGCCTCATGGAAGCTATTTCCCTGAATCTTGCCCATCTCTACTCTCAGGAAGAAGCCATGCTCTCACTACTTTCCCATCAGGAAGATAGTTTTGGCAAATTCCTATTCCTAAAGAAGTTGTCCAAATAAGAATAGGTAGCTGTGTGTTTGATTCCCTGAGGAAACACATACTGGCAAAATATTAACTTTTAATGCATTGCATTTTATTTTATGGGGAAAGGCATCTAGCAAATGCATAGATTTAATACTGAAAGGTCATGGCAAACTATATTCCTAGACAGGAAAGACATGACTTAATGTCAGCACTTTCTTATTACTCCAACAAACAATTGGGAAATACATAACTGATGTAATCTGCCATTAAATTATATAATTGTAATAAAAGCAGTGACAACATTTTTATGCTACTATATATTATAAAGACAAATTGTGTCCCTACCAAATAAAGCAGCACATCAAAAAGAATGGGGACAGGTTATAGAGTAACAAAACCATAATCTTGTGTTTACTTCCATTTATGGTAATGTTGTGCCCCATTGATTAGTGAAAAAGACTTCTAAGGTGAATTTTAGAATAGTTCCTAACAGTTGGAGTTAATGAATAGATAATAGCATTAATCACTCTTAATGTTGATGTCAGATAGCAAGGAAATGTGAAGTTTGTCCAGCTGGTCTTGGTCAAGCTAAAAGGGGGATGTATCATTCTGACCATCTGTCATGTTTATACTGTGTCTCACACATAATTTTGCCACTGTTGCCTCTGGCTTGCTTAGTTGGGGTCACTTCATCTACAGCGATATTGTTGACTTGAACTGCCTTTAACTGTCATTATTGACACACTGTTTTCCTAATGAACGTTGTTCAGTTGCTTTGATGCAATTTATTTTGTTTAAAGACATCGCTATATAAATAAAGGTGACTTGACTTGACTCTCACCATGGACCTGACCCCAACCAAACTTTAAAAATGGAAAATCATGTCAAAAGGCAGGATTTTTTGCTTTTCTTTTTCTTCTTTTTGTTTCTGTCACAAAAACAAATTATTTGTATGTGTAAGCATACCTGGCAATAAAGCTCATTCTGAGTTGGATTTTTTTTCCAACTATGGCCTAATTGGATTTCATCCACAAACTTAAAAGCATAGAATCAAATTTGAGTCATGTATGCCATCATTTGGAGATAAATGGTAGTGCAGGGATTTAGGTGCCAAAACAACGTCTTTGTGGTCACAGACCATCATTACAACATAAAAATCACTACCAGATACATATTATCAGTAGAAGGCATCCTAGCATGCAGAGTTTGAATTTAGCTACAGCTGACACATAATCTGTCATTTTTTTATGTTAACAGCACAAATTTTCCAATATTCTACATAAAAAAAACACTGTTAGTAATAACTAATAATTACTGTTAGAAAATAATTACTTACATAATAATAATAAATCTTATAATTATTGAAATCAATTATATAACATTACATAAAAATATATATAAAAATATATATATATTATATATATTATACACACAAATATGATGGAGAATAAATTGCTACTACTAACTAGTATAATGTAGAATAAATTACTGCTACAAATACTACAACAATACTAACAAAACAACTTACCAAACAACAATAAATAATATTACATAAAATAGTTTTAGATGAAGAACAGCATATCACACTCTATATACTACATAGAATAAGCCTTGCTCAAAATTTGTGATAAAATACAGCTGAATAAATACTACAGCTTTATACTAAACTGAACTTTCATGCACATTCGGCAGATTTTATTATCAGCTCCTTATTCACAGACTAATTCAAACTGTTATGGATGGTATTTGAGGTTGTCATAAACATGCCTAACAGTGGAAGCGTATGATGATTTTGACAAGGGTAATACAATAAATCCATTCATCAGATTGGGACGGAGGTGAATGGTTGGCAGACATTAAGTGGAATCCACAAATTCTTAAAAACCTCATGGCCATCATTTCACCAATCATGATTTTGTATATCATAATTACTGCAATAACGTGTAACTAAAATGGTTAACTGAGCAGGTCAAGGAAAACCAATGAGAAACACGAAGAAATCATTTTAGGTGCTTGGATAACAGTTTTTACATTTGACATCAGAACTAGGAAACCATTGACTAAAATGGCACATGATCTTGTAATTCTTGCATAACTTAAATCTTCCAAAATACAGTCCTTTCAGTGTAGTTCTGAAGTCATGCTCTCAGCAGCTCTATAAAAAAAAAAAAAAAAAAAAAAAAGATAAAATGTTTTTAAAGGTATCAGAGGATGAAAATGACTGCACGTGCCTGATCTTGGCAAAGACATTTTTCTGTGAAATCACAGGAGTGAGAATACAGTTTATGAGTTATTCAAACTCACATTGCCTATGGACGGGCTAGTGTGGGAATTATTTATACATTATCAATATTTTACATTAGTTTTAATTTTCATATTTAAATTTTAGTTTTTTTTAACTTTAAGTGCTTTTTCCATTATCTCTAGCTTTAAGTGAGAGTGGTGCTGACATATATATGATGGTGCGATACAACAAATCGTAATGTGGCTTCTGAGGAAACCAAAATGGTGCAACACTTAGTTTCACAATCAAATTGACAAAGGGTAAACTACTGCAACAAGTACGAACATTGGCTAAATGCACTGTACAACATAACCAAAAATTAAATAGAAGAAAACTAAACTAAGGAGAAACTGCACATAGTTTTCACAGTAAGCAGTACAATTACATTTCCTTGAGTAAGAGGAAAAAAAACAATGTTTGCAGGTTTTGAAAGTCTAATATGTCATATTGCAGCCAAATATTTAACAGCTTGTGGGTTGGGGGCAGTTAACTTTTGTTTTTGTCATTTTGGATGACTAAAAGAAAGAAAAAAAGATTAGTTACTTGCATTAATGGGATTTTCTTTGTTTAACTCCATGTCATGTGACCATTAAAAAACGTCTGAGATTCATGATTTCCTTAAACTCTCAGGGGTACGTCAAATAAATATATTAGTTGAAAGTGGTTTGGCTGACAAAAAAAAAAAAAAAAAGTTTGTAAATCCCTGCATTACACGTAAATAAAGAATAATGTGAATATGTGCATGTTAATATGTTTGAAAGACAAGAGCCTTCCAAATACACAGTAATACATGATTAAATAACAAACTGAATAACAATTCAAATAAAAACTGTATTTATCAGTAAGAAAGAAAACTGAGAAAACACTGCTATAATGACTGGTTTTAGTGTGAATGTCCACACAACTGGAAGACTTTCTAAATGTACTGTATGTAAACTTTGATATTTTAATCACAAACACATTCTATAGCTCCAAAAGGATTGGAATATAGCACTTGAGTCATATGGTCTGCTATGGTGTTTTCCCTCTTTTTGTCAATTTTTGGATCTTGAAAGACACAGATATAATGGCAGGGAGGATAAATCAATCTGTTTTGGGGTAAAGTATTCATTTAAACAGAAATCTAATTATTTAAACTGTATTACTTAAATTTATGGGAGATCATGGACATTCTCAGGGCCATGTGTCATCTTTCAAAGGAGATCAGACTAGATTCCTACACATGAAGATCTCATACACATGAAGACAACATGGATGTGGCTACCAAGCCGATAACATCAGATTGTTTTGTTGCCCATAAAACGGCCCAAGGACGGCCCTTGAACAGAGTTTGATGAAAGAGAAATGAAGGGCTCCTCAATGGGCTCACATGCAAACTAATGAGTGTGGATCATTAACAGTGTAGTCATGCATGCAAGCCCCTTCAGAGGGGCAAAACTAGGCGTTTAAAACATTATAAACAAATCTGGACTGTATAGCCCATATTTAATGTGTACATACTTAAGGTACTGACTACAGAAGGAAATTAATTCGTCTTGGTTCTACTTGTATAGTTTGATCTGAGGCAATCTCACAGAAGCTGAGAAAGACTTAAAAAATGATATGTGGTACATGTTTATTGTATTTTCATCTTAAAACAACCCTACCAGAGTCTTTTTGGCCTACTAATATCAATGATTCAGAAGTACAGGAATTTCCCTCGCATACCAAAGGGTGGATGATAGATAGGCATTCACCTTAACTTTAACTTTGTAGTTCATGGGTTAGATTTAAGGCCACCTATTGATTTACAGTTTAATATTTCACATTCACTAACCTGTAGACTCGTGAAAGTTTGTAATCCGGTTTACAACTTGACAAACTATAAAAGTTTACAAGGCAACAGCTTTAACTCTTCGACATAAAATGTACCTAGGTCACAAAAAGAAGCAGTACAGTTGCCACATATTGTGTTATTTGTAAAATACAAATAAATTCGAACCGTAAAACTCATTCGCCGTCGACAGAACACTCTTACCTTTAAAACAATCTCTTGAAGTGTGATCTCCTGATAAATCAGTTTAGAGATGGAAAATACGCCCCAGAATTGGTTTTACGTGTAGCCTACTTCATAAGGTCCGTGAGTACAACTGTCTGAAAAAATTATCTAAATACTATTTTAAAGTTAATTGCATTCTTTGTCACTATTGTAACGTATTCGTGTTTCTTTGTGAATGACACCGTTTGTAACACTTCCACCTACGCTGACCAATCACAGTCCGCGCGAGACATGACGTCACCGTCGACCTTTCGAAGCATTCGAACTGTGGGGAGAGACATCTCTCCATCTTCAATAATAAAGCTATATGGACTGTTCGAATTTGCTCTGCTTTTGGACTGTTTGGTGATTATTTGTATGCAATATAACGGCCTTATAATAAGACTATTTTATTTATTTATTTATTTATTTATAATTATTTATTATATTAATTTGTTGGTTGATGTGACTTCTGTTACTGATATTGATGTTTATATTACGTGGATTTTCTCTGTATGTTCTAGTTTTCAGCAAAAAGAAAGCCACTGATTATTTTCTGTCTCTTTCCCTATGAATTCTGTTCAATTCGGCCGCCTCTTTCTGTGATTCTTTCTGACAAAATTGCAAAGAATGTTATTTTATTGTCCATGTTATTTTAGTACTGTCAGGAATCTATCGTTGTGATGGTGGCTGTCTCTTTACATTACAACACTGACACATTCAAAAGATTGATGAGTTACATTGTGCCATTACTTTTGAAAATAGGAAAGTTCTGACATCATCCGTCCACTTGTCCTTGGATTGTACATATTCTCAAATAGGCTATATTTATTTTATAAGGTTTTTATTTTTGTCAACACAACACAGTGACAAAATTATTTAAAGTCAGTCGTCATCCTGATTGGTCTTTATTTCATATTTACCCATTTAATGTTATTATGTTTTCTGTTTCAACCATGTTAACTCAGTAACACAAATAAAGAAGTAAGGAAATAGTCTAGGATTTCAAGATAAGTAGGCTACCCTCATTTGTAAAGAAGACGTATCAGTAGATGGCAACACCATACACACAGTGAAAAATTGTCACTGCATTTTCTAAATATTTGACACATTATGACAGCGTACATATTGAATGGCATTCTGTGAGAAAATCAGTATTAAGTCAGTGGATCACTAGTCTGCACCTGTTTCAAGAAAATAGCAGGAGATTGTTGAGGCTGAGATAAACTGAAAGGCTGCTGTGTTGCAGAGATGGGCAGGAAGATGATGGCAGCATACTAAGCAATGAAATTGTGCATTTTAGAGTGTGCTATTTAATTGTGATCTCTAGAAAGAAATTTCCTATACTTTTTTTTAATCATTTTTTTTCTTTTTCTTTTTTCTATTTTGAATTAGCTTTTATTTTGATATTTTACATTTTAGTAATTGTATTTGTGATTATTATTTTAATATTTTTTTATAAATTCATTTTTATTTTATTTCTGTTAGTAATTTTGTTGTTCAATAGTTTCAGTTTTTAACAATAACGTAATTCATAGCCAGTGGTGTAACTTTGTTTCAAAAGTTGGTGGGACAGGAGTGAGTGCATATGGGTGTGGGTTAATGTATCAACATGTAACTCATTTAGCTCCATTCAAAATTTCATTCTTACATGCACTATAATAAAAAATGTATTTTTAAGCCTAAGATTCTTCATATTACTAAACAGTCTATCAAAGATCAAAAAGCAGGGACACGTTTGTGTGCATTTGTTTGTGATTGTGATTTAACCGGAATTAATATATAGTTTCATATGCATTAGATACTTCCTTGCAACAAGATGTTTCAAAAAAGTGACGGAGACAATGCTGACCCAGGGACATGTCCCACCCATACATTTTCATAACACAGGAAACATTTAGATTTTGTGCCTCAATTACAACAACAACAAAAACAAGCTAAAACTGATATGTAAAATAAGTGAGGTTTAAAATGACAGTGATTGTATTTAGTCTCCCAATCATTATCAAGTGTAGTTCTGAGACATACTTTATACAGCACATCATACAGTTCTGTTCACCACTGTTTTATTAAGCAAAGTCCCTTTAATCAAACAGATATAAAATGTTTTATTATTATTATTATTATTATCATTATTATTATTATTTAAATTATCTTAAAAAAAGCATGAAAAAAAAATCCTACATTTCCATGTGAGACAATCAAAAGTGTCAAGAAAACATTAGTATTTATGGAAGTTATATGAGGAAGGATCAACCAAAGAAGAAAATAAATAAAAAACCTGACAGTGCCCCCCTCCCCCCTCCCCCCGTTTTGTAATTACAGAAATCAAAGGGGTAAAACAATGATCTCAGCTACAAAATACACAAACAACAAACAATTGCTGCATTATTGAAAGAAATGACCTTGTTTGAAGTACTTTGTAATGGTCCTTTCAAACACCAGTGCCTTTGCCAACCCACAGTCGAGACACACTTCATAATTTCTCCCAAGCACCCACAAGATGGTGTGCAACTCCATTTTTCTACCGCCCAGCACAAGCAGATGTTTTAGACTGAACCTCAGTGGAATGGAAAGCCATTAAGTGAAAAAGGGGCTTAATATTTGTGAGGCTGTGTTTGAAATGACAGGGAACACAAAGGACACACAAAAGCTTATTGTTTAAACTTTTGAGACTTTTGTTGGACCCTGAATAAAGGTGATGGTTAGTCTTGAGCTCCTTTATTGGTCATTTTCTAGATCTCTGTAGGTCTATCCACATGTGAAGGTGGTGGTCAACAGTATGTATTCACCACTGTTTCCAGCTTGATCAGCTATATGGAAAAATAATGCATAGAAATACATATCAGTGACTGATCGATACTTGCACATCACATCATTATGACAGGATAGGAATGGCAGGAAACATACGTTTCAAGGTGATAATATCTTCTTCATAAAGAATTCAGCTTAACAAACAAAAAATACCCCAATATTGTTGCAGCAAAGGTCTGAACAAACATGGAAAACCATGTGCGATGCACTATAATTTTATATATATTATTTTTTCAAAGCTAAATTATCATTCACTATGTTTGCAATCATGTCAAGAACAAATAACCATGGTGTATATATGCAATAACGATAAGAACCATTTAGGGAAAAGAAAACCATAAAGAAAGTTTCAAACATGAGATATTCATGGTTTTCATTAGACCAGCCCAAGTAGGAAGCCTGGTCTAGATTAGAAGCCTAGCCTGGTGCCTAAGAAAGAAAGCACCTTGTCACCACCATTTCTAACCCACTCCATTATTAGCGGCTATTAAAAAAAAAGGTTCATTTTCTTTCTTTTTTTCACATTTATTTGATCACAAGAAAAACACTGAAAACAGCAATAGAGTGAACATGTTAAAATTAATTAATTATAATTTTAATATATTTAGAAGTATAATTTACTTTACAACCATCACTCCAGTCTTCAGTCAGTGTCAAATGATGCTTCAGAAATCATTATAATGTGCTGATTTGGAACAACAAATCTTTTGTAAAATTACAAATGTCTCTAATATATATATATATGAATTCAACAGAACATTGCTAAATAAAAAATATTAATTTCTATAAATAATAATAATAAAAAATCTACCATTTTCTACCTATTCTATTTAAACATTTACTCAAAATATAATAACAGAAGAATTTAGGAAGGCTGAGACCACTGACAATTTAAACAATTTATTAACAAATTGTCTGTTGTATACAAAATTTCAGCCTGAGAGCTGAGAGTGACACTTGTTAATACTCTGCATCATGCACTTAAAAACAAAAACAAAACAAAGCCTATACTGAGGTAATGTTTGAAGATCACTGGAAGGCCTAATCTAACATAACAATAAACATAATTCAGGGACAGAAAGTTTCAAGCATAACACCAAGATATTGAATTAGACTAACCCAAGTAGGAAGCATGGCCTAGATTAGAGTGTATTACACATTCATTTCTCATGATTCATGGGAAAAAATTTAGCAGTTTTGGGTGTGCCTAAAAATGTAGTCTCAGTTCGTCTGTAAACAAAATCCTATAGGGGCAACATATTTGCAACATTCTGTGCCAAACCTCAAATTTGTCCTTCATTCATAGACAATCTATTGATAAGTGATTGGTGAGTGATATAATGATTCACTTATTGCATGAGGAACCAAACCTTTATTATCTCTCATAGTCAACAGCTGAATAAAACTTTGTTTTTAATTGTAAGTAACAGGTCCTTGTATGTGAACTCATAACGTCTTATGTAGTGTAAATACACTCATATTTCTATGCATTTACAGCTATCTGGCAGACATAAAAATAAAGACCTTTAGGGAAAGTGTACCCATTAAGCTCACCAAAATCTAAGTTTAGGTGTTTTTCATGTATATTGACATGGTTTATAAAAAATAAAAAATAAAATAAATAAATAAATAATAATAATAAAAAATCAGTTTTAAATGCAATTTATCTCTTGTTTAAAAATGTATTGATCAGTTGATATACATGAATAAAGTCAGGCCACATTTATTTGATCATAAAAAACACTGAAAACAATAGAGTGAAATTACATTTTAAAATGAATTTATTATTATTATTATTTATTTAAATATATATTAATGGCAAAGATGAATTTTTAGCTTCATTCTGTGTCACATGATCCTTCAGAAATCATTCTGATGTGCTGAACAACAAATCTTTTGTAACATTACAAATGTCTATACAGTAATTTTTGATCAATTTAATAAAATAAAAATATCAATTTCTATAAGTAATCCAAAATTTTGTAAGGGAAACACGTCAATTTAGCTCAAAGGGAATCATTTAAGATTTTAAAGGGAATTCGAACAGAATCACTGTTTCACGGCTGATCACTGAAACGGCCAGCGATTCTTTGAACATCCATATAACATAGCCATATAACATCAAATCTGCAATGGATATTAATATCCAAACTATAGTGAGAACACTATTAATTAGCACAGTAACAAGATTGGCAGTTTAAGCACAGTGTGTGCCCTCACAGTCACATCCAAAGCTCGCGAGTAGGCTATAAAGCCGTCTCGCAAGTATAATATACGAGTTATTTTTCATAGTTTGTTGAGTTTAAGCAACCAAATACGAACAATATGATGTCTGATGGGTTTTGACAAATAAAACAGTTTCATGGCACACTCTGCTAAAATACAGGGGGATAAAGAAAGAAAAGGCAGAAAAATCAATAATTAATACTGCGTCGTCAGTGTTGGTGTTGTATCAGACACGTGTAATTAACATTAAGCTATATAAAATCAACCTAAAATGGAGTTAACAAGGTCTTTGGCTGGCGAATAAGGATATCTGTCTTTTGTCCGCATTTGAGGAAAGTGCAGCGCATTATGTGCTATCTCACCTTTTACAGGTTAAGATTCAACGTTTATTTATATAAAACACTACCCCAAGCAAGTCTCTACTTCTAGTGCTTCCTGTACATAATATTCACTTAAGCTTAAAGGGTAAGATTACCCATAAATGAAAATTCTGTCATTAATTACTCACCCCCATGTTGTTTCAAACTCATAAACCATTCGTTCATCTTTGGAACACAAATTAAGATATTTTTGATGAATTCTGAGACCTCTCTGACCCTCCCATAGACAGCAATGTAATTATCATGATCAAGGTCCAGAAACATGGCAAAGAAGACCCTGGTCTTGCCCTGGTGCCATTTTGGAGAGGATAAATGTTTATATCACAGGGAATGTTCTTATAAATGTGTCACCATTGTGTGCTTGAGTTGGTTCTAGTAGAGTCCACTGCAATGCTGTTTTTGAGGTAAATGTGAGCCCTCCGTCTGACTCCACAGCTTAAAGACAGTTCCTTCCTTTTCATTTGTCTCTAAAAAACAAACAAACAAAAAATGACATGGACAAAAAGGTTATTGCCATACACACACACACACACACGTATGCATACTTACTGTACATTACATGCGCGCACACACACACACACACACACACACACACACACACACACACACACACACACTGTATACACACATATAAGGTCAAAAGTTTACAAAATGTTAAACACACAGACTTATTGCATTGACATAGGACTATGATTGTCATAACAGGTACAAGTCAATCTTAATAAATTAGAATGTCATGGAAAAGTTCATTTATTTCAGTAATTCAACTCAAATTGTGAAACTTGTAAATAAATTCAATGCACACAGACTGAAGTAGTTTAAGTCTTTGGTTCTTTTAATTGTGATGATTTTGACTCAAATTTAACAAAAACATACCAATTCACTTTCTTAACAAATTAGAATCTGGTGAAATGCCAATCAGCTAATCAACTCAAAACACCTGCAAAGGTTTCCTGAGCCTTCAAAATTATCTCTCAGTTTGGTTCACTAGGCTACACAATCATGGGGAAGAGGGCTGATCTGACAGTTGTCCAGAAGACAATCATTGACACCCTTCACAAGGAGGGTAAACCACAAACATTCATTGCCAAAGAGGCTGACTGACCACAGAGTGCTGTATCCAAGCATGTTAATAGAGAGTTAAGTGGAAGGAAAAAGTGTGGAAGAAAAAGATGCACAACCAGCTGAGAGAACCACAGCCTTATGAGGATTGTCAAGCAAACTGGATTCTAGAATTTGAGTGAACTTCACAAGGAATGGACAAGGGCTGTCACATTTGAGAAAAATCTAATTCGAACGGATATCGAAAATCATGCAATGTTTTCAGTCTGTGTGCATTGAATTTATTTAATGCATGAGTTTCACAATTTGAGTTGAATTACTGAAATAAATGAACTTTTACATGACATTCTAATTTATTGACATGCACCTGTATATAGTTCAGGATGCTGAGTGTAAAGCTATTTAAAGGAGCATTTCCCCAGAAAGCCGCAAGCCACAATCGGTCCTAACAGACATTATGTTTTGAACACCACTAGTTGTAACATTATCAGGCACTCAGTATTATCAATACTCATTTATACACTGTAGCATTCAAATAGCTTTAATAACTCAGCCTCCACTGAAATAGAAAAAAGGGGGACTCACCTTACTATTTGACAGTCCCTGCTCTGGAACCTGAAATTGAAACAGATTGTTATATAGTGTTGCTGGACAATTTCTCAATACATTTATTCAACAAAAATGAAATAAAAGCATCTTTTGGCAAAGATTTTATAAATATAAAAATTAAAACATATCATATAACAATTGCTGTTAATAATGTTCGTCTGGCTGACTACGTCTTGTATTCATATTTTCTGAAAAATCCTGTCATACCACATAAACTGACAGTCACCACTTATAAGGTACTACTAAATATTGTAGAAACATACTTTTCTTTAAAGTTGCTTTGTAACGATTTGTATTGTAAAAAGCGCTATACAAACAAACTTGAAACAATATAATGTAATACATGTCCCTCTCTGTATCTATCATTCAGGTTGCCCCTGAGAATGATCTGTCTGCTTAATAAGGGGACTGGGCTGGTCAAAAGTTTGGACACATTACTATTTTTAATATTTATGAAATATGTCTCTTGCTTATCAAGCCAGCATTTATTTGATCAACTGTAATACTGTTAAAAAATTTAAAATTTAAAATAATGGTTTTCTATCTTAACATACTTCAAAATATGATTTATTGCTTTGATCAAAGTTTTGGAAACAGTTGTGCTGCTTATTTTTTCATTTAATATTTTTTTCAATTAAAATTTATTTTGGGGGGGGGGGGCATGTGATACTTTTTATTTTAGGATTTACTGATGAATAAAAAAAATATTTATTCAGCTTTGGCATCACATAAATAAATTATATTTTAATGAAAAATGTAAAAGACATTGTCAGTTAAAATCTTTATTTTCTTTGTGAATATATTGTGAAATTTTATTTCTGTGATCAAAGCTTTATTTTCAGCATTGTCTTGTGTCACCTGATCTTCAGAAATCATTCTAATATGATGATTTGCTGCTCAAGAAACATTTCTGTTAATTATTATCAATATTTAAAACAGTTATACTCTTTAATATATTCAAAATCATGATGTACAACCATTCAAATGTTTGATATGTGTGTAATTAAATAGAAATTACTGTTTTCATTCAGCATATAGACATTAAATTGATAGAAGTAAAACATTTATAATGTTGCAAAAACTTTATTTTTAACTTTATATTTGATAAAATAAATGCAAGCAGTCTTAAAGTATTAGCTTACTTCTAATTCAATTTACACATAATCTACTCCCTTTAATTATTTAAAAAGAAATTAAGGCTTGAGGAAAACATTCCAGGGTTTCTCTCTTTATAGTGGACTTCAATGGGGTCCAAATTGCAGCTTCAAAACATGATCCCAGACGAGTAAGAAGGGTCTTATCTAGCTAAATGTTTGGTCATTTCCTAAAAAAAAGGAATGAAAATTATTTGGGGTTGTCATCAAATGCTTGCATAGCTTTGCAATGCGCACGTATACTCAGTGCAGTTCCGTTGGAAACAGATCAAAAATTCAAGCATTTCCTTGGCTGATCGTGTACAGCCCTTTGAAACTGCACTGAAGCTGCAATTTGGACCTTCCCCCTATTGAACCCCACTTAAGTCCACTATAGAGAAAAACTCTGGAAGGTTTTCCTCAAAAATAAGGAAATTTTAATTCAGAAGTGAACTTGAGTATTAGCACTTAAAAAAATTAATAGAAAGAGTTAAAATAACTAAAAGTTCAATTAAGTAATTAAGTTAAACATTTGTTAATTATGTTTAATTGCAAACCTCTGGACATTTTCTTCATGTTAGCAAGTCCTCTGATAACATAGGCCTTAGTGTTCGCCAACAATACAGTCTGACACAGATCTAAGTATCAACAAAAACACCAAACCTTTAAGTTATTGAGTAAGTTACACAGCATAATAAGAAATTAATTAATTAGTAGAACAGTTTGATCGCATGGTGTGTCATACCTTGGTGAGGTTTTTGAGGATAACAGCGAGCAGTCTGTATTTTCCTCGACCGTCTTGACGTCTTCTCCTGTTCTGAACTCCAGAAAAAAAAAATGCGCGCTCGTTTCCACGGCTCTGCGACTGTAGTTCCCGCCCACTGAAACCGCACCTGTGCTGGATCCGTGTTTACAGCCCTGAAACGGATGTGACTGTAACGCGGATTTGCCGGTTTGAAAATGGATCCGGATCGTGCGCTCAGAGTTAATGCAAGTGCACGCATGGTGATATTGACACACTAATATATTTCAAATCAGCAACACAATCTGAGGTGAACTGTCACATGAATGTTTTCTATGATGCTCATGCGTTAAAGCATGTTTTAGGTTGATACAGCTGGTACGCATTTGCAGTCTCGAGCGCGTTTCATGTTTCTATTACCGCCAAATCGCGCTTTACATTTTCTCCCATTTTTATAATAATATAAATGAACCATTTAATCTTAAAGTTTTAGTGGTCAGATTCAGACTCGATGCAGAGCAGAGGGCACAGAGATGTTAGCAAATAAATATTGTCAGCGGTCATGGCATTGCACGAGCAATCGTTTATAGTTCAAAAGGGTTTAAGTCATTATGCGAGTTAACTTGAGTCAGAATGCACAGTTGCATTTGTCATCCGTCACCGTGACATCAAGCGGACTTTTGAAGTTGAAATAATGAGTGAATTAAGCTTGGACTTGGAATAACGAGCAGAATAACTTGGATAACTTTCTTTTCGGAGGATTGTAATGCATCACAGGCAGTCAGGTACAAGGAAGAGAGACTACGGCTTCTTAAATTAAATAAGACAAAAAGTTGTATTTTTCGCAACAGGTTTATTGACTTGTAATAGCAATTTAAGGTGGAATATGTGACAATCAGGTCCAGTCTGGTCTGTGTCTTCCCGGTGAGTTCGGGTCCAGATTTCAAATAATATACGAGTCCGGGTAGGCATTCTACATGCCAAGACGAGTTCGCACTATCAGCTTTGCAGACGATAGCTTCTGCCCCCCCCCCCAAGCCATTGCGAAGTTCGTCGCTGTTGGAGCTGGCGAGGAAGATGACTCCATGTCGCTCTCTGCGTCAGAGAAGGATTGGGCGACTCAGTCGGACCACCCTGACCACGAGGGCCCTGCAGACCTCCAGGAGGAGCTCCTCGACAAGGGCGTCACGGAGATGGACCTCACCTGGAATGCACCTGACGAGCCTGTGAAAAGTAAGCTGGACTCGTGGTTCCCCCAGTCGAACCGCTGCCAGGCCGCATCAAGGAGAAGAACCCCATTCTTCCGAGACATAAATGAGCACGTGGTGAAGTTGTGGGCTGCACCCCAATCGGTGCGCACCCACTCTGCCACGCAGGCCATGTTCACGCACATGGATGGGGCGGAGGCCCACGGGTATGTGCGCATGCACATAGCTCCCACTCAAGAGATGTGCTAATCAGTCACGTGGAAATGCTGCTCCGCCATCTGGATACACTGGGACAGCGTGTGAATATGTAGGAAACAGTTGTGCTTTCAAGGAACGGGATT
Source organism: Carassius auratus (assembly GCF_003368295.1). Classification (NCBI taxonomy): domain Eukaryota; kingdom Metazoa; phylum Chordata; class Actinopteri; order Cypriniformes; family Cyprinidae; genus Carassius; species Carassius auratus. The sequence continues at coordinate 7,422,346 of NC_039244.1, read as the reverse complement.
CCTCAAGGAGAGTGGAGGCTTCACCCAGGATCAGTTCAAATGATTTGGGATCGATTTGGGAGGGCGGAAGTGGATTTGTTTGCCACAAGTGAGAACACGCTACCGGGAGATGCTCTGACATCATGCTGGCCGGAAGCCAGGCTTTAAATGTTTCCTCCGGTGAAGATACTGGACCTGGCGACTGTAATGTCATTCTCCAGCCGAGACCAGGTTATGTTTCAAAGTCTCTCAATACAACATTTAGAGCACAGGTTGTTTCATTGCCCACCTTATCTGTTGAGCCGTCAGCCTCGCGTGATGCTGATGCTCAGAGCGCCGTCTGCCCTGTCAGGACTTTGCGGATGTATGTGGATCGCTCGGCTGACTTTCATCAGCCGGACCAGCTGTTCGTGTACTTTGGTGGATGTAATAAGGGACATGCTGTTTCAAAACAGAGACTGTCTCACTGGATTTTGGACACTATCGCGTTGGCTTACGAATGCCAGGGGAAAGATTGTCCCCTCAACATCAAAGCTCATTCTGTGAGGGCAATTGTTTCCTCCTGGGCCTGGCCTAGAGGTTTGTCTATTCAGGATTTATGTCTTGCTGCTGGCTGCTCTTCCCAGAACACATTCGCCAGGTTTTCCAAGTACCTTCTGTAGCATCACATGTACTTTCGGTAAGTTAAGTTGAATTAATTCTGTTATAACCTGCTATACAATAGTTACCATGGCTGCTAACCCTGTGTTATGGTTTAAACGGTTTATGAAGTTGTCACCGCAAGGCTGTCGACTCTGTGTTTAACTCTCATGCTTGAGTGCCTTTTGTGTTGTGTCTGCCATGTTTAGTGCAGCCTTCACATTTATTGCATGAAGATATGCAAATTCCGTTAGGGTCGGAGCAGATGACTCATTGGTCTAGTTCCTCCTATCAGATGCGAAGCACTCTTAGCTACATGGCCATTGGCTAAAACTGTCTTGCTTATGTGTAGGGGTGATTGACTCTGTTCAGCGCTTATCTTCACTGCTCTCACGGTGGGATTTTATACAGTTCCTATATACATCTTAGCTGACGTAATGTTGAGTTACCGCCTCGAGAAGGGAACGTCTCCGTTTATGTTGTAACGTTACGTAGCAGTTGCTAAGTTACTAGTTAACAGTTTATCAAGATATCTAGACTAATTTTACAACATAAACCTACTCAAATACCTCCATTACAACACTTAACATTAAGCTTTGGTAAATACCTTATTGAAAATGTTTCTGTAAATTTTTCCTTACACATATACAGTCATTCAAAATCAGATACATTATAACTTATTACACTAAAGAATTGTCACTCTTGAATAACATCTGTCTGCTGAGCCCACGAAATATGTGCAGCTATCAATGTTTCCATCAGCAGCAGGGCCTCTGCAGTGTACTATGTGTGTGTCTGTAGTGACATTGTGATGACTGACAGGAACCAGTACATGCATACTTGGGCTTGTTTGTTAAACAATTAGCCTATGCAATTTATATGTCTGAAACCTGCCAAACTGTACCCAAACCAGCCCAAATTTTGTCCACCCGCCCAAGTCAATTTTTACCCCGCACAATCAAATTCAAAACCGCCCAATCTGGCAACCCTGGTGCCCGCGCAAATTCAAACAACAGCTGGAGGGGTAAGAACAGTGAGTCGATTCCGAAAAGATTCAATTCAAGGGCGTCAAGAATTGCAAGTCTTGTGTGAATCAGCTCTAAATGTGAGGCCTGGAATGTCAGTGCATGATATATTACTGTTCATTACCTCTTATTACCAAACTACAACAAACCCTGAGATACAGCATTACCGCGAATAGTGTGGATTTTAATTAATCTCACTCAAATTTTGCGATTCTGTTCAAAAGACTCGTTTAGATTCATTCAGTTCGGATTAATTTAAACTAGCCTACATATTTAAAATGACTGGACGATTTGATAATTCCTTTGTTTACGTTTCAGTACTTCATGGACAGAATTGTTTGTGTCCGTTTGTCACGGTTGGTAAACCGTAATCTCAGGGTTTTTCACTGTGTGGGTGAAGTCTGTGTCACGTGTCAGCACTGATTGTTCTAGTGGGCGTCTTCGCTAATTGTCATCAGCTACAGCTGTCACTCATTACTCAACCCTATATATTGACCTGTCTAGCGTCTTGTGTTTGTGAGAGCGTTGTTCCATGTACCTTGTCTGATGTTTGCCTTCTTGTGTGTTTCTGCGTTGGATGTCCGTGTCTCCCCGGAACCCCGTCCACTCTTCGCATATCACCATCAGCCTCATCACTTACCTTCGGCTCGCTTCCCCGCAGTTCATGTGTCACCCTCTCCTGCTGCCAATTCATCCCAAGAGGGTCTGGCTGCAGACTTGCACTTGCACTCTCAGACTTGCATTCTCAGACTTGCACTCTCAGACACTTGCACTTCCACTAGTGACGTCACTTGCAGTCTTTATTTTATTTATTTTTTTCATTTTGTTTGAATTTCCCAACATTTTATAACAGTAGCCAGGTGGCGAAGACAAGAAAAAAATAAACAAAATTACAATGTCACTTGCAATCGCTACTTGCACTCTCTGCTACCTTGCAATCGACACAAATCGTGCTTGTTGCCAATGGAGACAAGAAGCTGTGGTGGTAAATAAATGCAACGTGCAAAGTTTCACGTTAAGCATTTTTCCATATAGAATAAACTGTCTACAACTTGTTTATATCACTGTCTTAGTCCATTAAGCTACATTGTGTGTTTTATTTATAATGATTTTCTATAGGAGGAAAACATTTAATGTACAATTTACGCACTGTGTTCTGTACTCGTCTGCTTGCCTGTACGGAGCTGATCCTTTTAAAATCTTAATGCATTTCATAATGCACGTTCATATTTGCTGGTCTGTATATACGAGTCAACAACAAGACATATAGGCTATGCATGCTGAATTGTCTTTATCATCTTAGTCTGTTATTAGGCCACATTAAGCGTTCGCATTGTGTTCATAGCCATCTGCTTGCCTTTTTACATTAAATAATAACTATTGTGACGAGTCAGCTGCCTCCTCCCTGATTATCACCGGCACCCCGTCCTAAATTGCCGCCCTTCACCAGGCTCCCGACTGGAGTGGGTGTGTGAGAGGAGGGGCGCTGGACGAGTCAGGGCTGGCGGCGTGTGATGGGGCACACCTGAAGGAAGTGGAGCCTCATTACCGCCGCTGTTTAAAAGCCCAACGCGCCTCTCCTCAGGAGACCGGTCTCTTCCCCGTGCATGCACACTGGTGTCCTCATGGGTCCAGGAAGGGTGCGTTGAGGGACTCCCGTGCACCAAGACGTGAGCTGCCGGACCCGCGATCCGGATGGGAACCGCACCCGTATACACGGCCGACGGGCCAGGATGCCGGGCCGTCCATCCCCTACCAGCGCCGCGGCCAACGAGAGAGACGCGGCCGCTAGGAGAAGCCGCCGCCCCTCGCGCCCCGGACCGAAGAGGGGAGCGCTTGCGGCCGCCGGACTCCGCCCCTTGCCTGGACCCTTCCTCGATGAACACTGCCCGACCTACACAAACCCCGCAGCACAACGAGGACATCAGATTCCCTGTTATTTTGGACACTTTCCCCCTTTGGCCACTTTTATTCCCTGTTATTTTATGATTTCTGTTAATCCTGACGCCACGCCCACTGTGTCTGTCTTGTGCTCCTCCCGTGACACTATATATCGAATTTGGTCTTTTAATTGAACTTAACGTATCCTAATACATTATGCCATATTAAGTGTTTGTTTTTTTCTACAGGAGGAAAACGCTTAACGAAAGACTTTGTGTATAGTAGTAGGCCTACTAATTTAGTTTTAATCGTTTAATCACCACCACAGCGTCTTGTTTCCATTGGCAACATGCACAAACGTGCTGATTGCAAGTGACGTCTGAGGTAGCGGAGAGTGCAAGTAGCGATTGCAAGTGACATTGCAATTTAGTTTCTTTTTTCTTTTCTTCACCACCTGGCTACTGTTGTAAAATGTTGAAAGATTCAAACAAAAGTTATCAATAAATAGAAAAAAGATAATAATAAAGACTGCAAGTGACGTCGCTAGCGGAAGCACAAGTGTCTGAGAGTGCAAGTCTGAGAATGCAAGTCTGAGAGTGCAAGTGCAAGTCTGCAGCCAGACCCTTCTCATTCATCTCCGCCATTCGGATGCTTCTCTCACATGCATCTTCCTGGACTGTGTATTCCGACCAAGTATCATCTGTGTTTCATCTATATGTACTGTGTCATTTATTTTATTAAATATTCATTATTGCACTTGCTTCCTGCCACTCCTTTCACCCAGTCGTTATGAATGCTCTCATCCAACATCGAAGTAGCGAGCACCACTTCACTCTCAGAATTCATCTCTTCCTCCGCATCGTCCCTGTGACTGTGCTATAGACTTAATTCCAGGTAAGTCTCCGCCTAAGGGCAAGCTTTACTCTCTTTCTATTCCAGAGAGGGAGGCCATGGATAAATACATTTCTGATTCCTTGGCATCGAGGTTCATCCGCCCTTCCTCTTCTCCAGCGGGGGTGGGATTATTTTTTGTGGGTAAAAAGGATGGTTCTCTGCAACCTTGTATTGATTACCGAGAGCTGAACAACATCACGATAAAGAATACCTATCATATACCGTTGATATCTTCAGCTTCCGAGAGGTTACAGTGAGCATCCATATTCACAAAACTGGATTTACGTAATGCCTATCATTTGGTCCGAAACAGGAAGGGGGATGAGTGGAAAACCGCCTTTAACACCCCTAGAGGGCACTTTGAATATTTGGTGATGCCGTTCGGGCTCTCCAACTTGCCAGGAGTTTTCCAAGCACTCGTTAATGACGTGTTTAGAGACATGGTAGATCAGTTTATATATGTTTACCTGGATGACATACTGATTTTTTCTTCATCTCTCCAGGAACATGTGCAACACATCAGACGAGTGCTCCAGAGATTACTTTAGAATGGTCTTTTTGTCAAGGCAGAGAGATGCGTATTCCATGCACAGTCTGTTCCCTTCCTAGGGTATATCGTCTCGTCCAAGGGAATACGTATGGATCCTGTCAAAGTTAAGGCTGTGATAGATTGGCTAAATCCAGATTCCTGTAAGGCCCTACAGCGGTTTCTGGAGTTCGGCAATTTTTATAGACGTTTCATTCATAATTTCAGCCAACTAGTCTCACCTCTGATCGCCTTGACCTCCCCCAGTACTCCGTTCAGGTGGTCTAATGCAGCCGAAACTGCATTTACCAACCTCAAGAGTCGCTTCGTTTCGGCTCCCATCCTAGTAGCCCCTGATCCTACATGGCAGTTCGTGGTGAAGGTCGACGCATGAGAGGTGGGAGTAGGTGCAGTTCTTTCCCAACATGCTGCCTCGGATGATAAGATGCATCCCTGCCCATTTTTTTACATCGTTTATCTCCTGCTGAATGCAATTATGACATTGGTAACAGAGAATTGTTGGCTGTCAAATTAGCTTTAGAGGAGTGGCGTCACTGGTTGGAAGGGTCAGGGGTACCTTTCATTATTTGGACCGATCATAAGAATTTAGAGTACATTAGACCTGCCAAAAGACTAAATTCCAGGCAGACTCGGTGGGCACTTTTTTTTCCGGCCACTTTGATTTTGCTCTGTCGTACCATCCGGGTTCCAAAAATGTTAAACCCGATTCTTTGTCACGTCTTTTTGATCCTTCCGAATGCCCGGTGTCTCCCGAGTGTATTTTACCTGAGAAAATAGTCGTCTCAGCAATCGTATGGGAGGTCGAATTGAAGGTCTTAGAAGGGGTAACGCCTCCGCCCGGATGCCCACCGAATCGTTTATTTGTGCCGGAAGAGTATCGGTCCGAGGTTATTCAGTTGGGTCACTGCTCTAATGTTGCTTGTCATCCAGGGATAAGTTGAACCAAGGGTTTAGTTAAGCAACGATTCTGGTGGCCACTTATGGCTCGCGATGTCCACGATTTAGTTTTGGCTTGCTCAGTTTGCGCCAGTGGTAAGTCATCTAACCGACCTCCAGATGGGCTTCTTTAACCGCTGTCTGTCACAGACAACGCTGTCACAGAATGGCCTCATTACCAAAGACACCTACAGTCATTATATACATACACATTTTGATCTATTTAATGTGTCCTTGCTGAATGAAAGCATTAATTTAATCTTCTTTTTTTACCATTAACTTTTATTGTTATAAAAATGTAATTGATGTGTTCAGAACTGTATAAAAATAGTAAATATGCAGAGTTAACTTTCTCAAAATGTAAATTTATTCAAGTCCAACAAAACAGCATCATAGTAAAAAGCTTAAAATAGATAAATGGTGTAAAAACAATAGTCATGAAGTTTGCCACACATTTCAGAATGTTAACATGTTAAGAAGCCATAATCGCAGAATTAAATAGCTAAAAGACTTGACAAAATAAAAAAGGTTAACAGGGAAACTGTACCTTATCCATCATCATGAGTGCTAATCAGTTTGGTAGATTTCTTCTAATATGACAGCTGGTTCTGCCTGAAAACAGCTAAACATCCACAAAATCCATTTTACTAGATTAAGTTCAATAAAATTATGGATCTGGAATCTGTCTCTGGAATCTGTCAGTTTTAATTATGTTAATTTTCCCCTTATTGAAAAAGTACATTTGGTTATGCTTAAAATGATCACAAGTTGTAAAAGACTAGATAAGCCGTTTTGTTTTACATGGAGTGGGTTGCCTGATGAGGGCAGACGTGTTAAGATAACATGACCAGCCAAATATGGATGACTTTATTATAGTAACTCACCTATTATTTGACTCTTTTGCTTATTGAATAAATGAGTTATTTCTACAATGGCTTCTGTACCTAAAAACCTAGTTACAATCCAAGACGAATCGCATAATGGCAAACATAAAAATAGAAACAAAAATATAGTGTGGACCCTTAAGCATTTCATCAATCTTTAGATTGTGTAAAATCTTGGAAAGTTGCAATTTATGGCACAGGAATAAGAAGTGCTTATATAAAGAAAAGAAGAGGAAACTGTTCTGGGTTTAAAAGTGAGCTCGGATTCTCTCCAGAGGATCAGTGTCCCACATATGTGGATCCCAAGCTTGGAACCAGCCTGTGAAGGTCGGGGGTTCGGCCCCCTGCTTTATGGTTGTGATGGGCAGCCCATGACGTCCAGAAGGATCGGAGTCCACATAGTCCTTAGCTACAGACACAGAACATACTCAGTTATGGGTTATATAGAATATAGAGTGCTATAGGAATGACATATTTTTCTCAGTCAACTTGTAAGTTAGCACCCTGCTGTTTCCCTCAATAAATATTTTTCTATTGGCTTTTGGACTTTTATGAATTTTGAAGCCTAAATACAAAAGCTAAAGTTAGGCTATATACAAACTACGACTTAAATGTAACTACCATTAAGCTTCTGACAACTTTTCTGATGTTAACTTAAAATCTTTAACTTAGATATTCTCAAATAGAATAGACTGCATAAGTGTGAAAATAAGGAGACTACTGAGTAGAGAAGTTTAGTTGTTTGGCCTGATTAAGTTTAAGGTCCCTGACAATCTATCTTATCCCATTTAGTCATTTGTTAGCAACTGCCTTTTACAAGCCTTAAAATCATGAGTGGCATATTACTGCCATAGAATAAAATGGAAAAATATCTTTAGCTTGTGTTAACCAAAAATTCAATGACCTCAGGATGACTAAACTGGAAGTTTAGGACTCATTCCTGTAGCACTCAATTAACAGAATATTCTGTAACTATATTGAGTACAAATTGGAATTCTGTATTGACCAATCAGCATCCAGGAGCGGAACATGTTTTATGAAGGGGGATAATGTGTGTGGTTTTACTCAAGGTAAGGAAAGACAGAAAAAAATGTATCATGAAAAAATTATTTTGTAAACATCTCACACACCTATTTTTGGCGACTCCGTTTTTTCAACTTCATTGGCTTCTTTACCAATCCAAAGGAAGATCTAGAAAAAGCAGCAGTTCTTCAGCATTACTGGCCATTAACTATACAGTACATGTACAAGCTAATACAGTCTGTGTCCCAATTCAGAGTCTGCATCCTTTGAAGGCTGTTTTTTGAGACTGAATGCATCAATGTGACACAACAAAAGCGTTTATGGCCTCGAAATGGGCCCTTCGTTTCCCAGGACACAAACAATACAACAAATGGATCCTTCATGGCCCAGATTATCCCAAGATTCATTGTGCGCCAGTGATGACAGTTTTTTTTTGAGAGACAATGCCAGATTACCCGGTTTTGTTCTCAAACATTTGAATAAAACTCCAGTACAAATGTTATTGCTGCACATCGGCTGCAGTTGTCACAGCAATCCTCCTTAGGCTAGACTTCCCCATTTAATGCACGGTTCAACCTTCACAGACTTTAAAGCTATGGCCTTCGAAGTCTGTGTCCTTCTAAGAATGCATCCCCTGAATTGGGACACAGCTACAGTCTAACCCAAGACATGATATTTTAGTTTTTTTTTTCCCTGCTGTAATCAAACCTGTTTTCAAACCTTTTTAACACAAACTGTATTAATATAGTAAAATAATAAAATAAAATAATTATATTGAAATTATATTAGTATTTATTTCTCCTTTCCAACATTTCTACATTTGAATTTAAAGGCTTTTAACAAATATTTTTATAAGTCACAAATATGAAAAATTAAATGTTAAAGTTTTTATTATTTCCATGACTTTCCCAGATCTAAAAAATTACATATTTATTATATTATTTATAATAAATAAATAAATAAAAATGAGGGAACATGTTAGATCTGGGAAATAAATTTGTAATCTTGAAGCCCCATTAGAAGTTTGCTGAGACCCACCGGTTGAGAACCCCTGGTCTGAACTACATTCATGTACTGCATCAACTTACCTGATCCCAGGTGTCAAGCAACATGACATCATCGGTAGCTAAGTCTGACTGAGTGAAGTCTCCTGGAACTTCCTCAACCTAAGAAAACGAACAAGGCCTTCAACCCATGACATCACCATATTTACAAACTGCAGCTGTCCTCCAGCCTGCCTGTGTGTTTCTGTGACTCACTTACCACTAGCCGGCCTGTCTTATTGGAGCAGCCGAACAGACGTGGTGGTTTGACCATATTTCGTAGAGTTGGAGATGTCTGGTACTCCTTCTTCCCACCCACAGCCGACCAGAATCCAGCTGAAGAGAGAGCTATGTGAGAAAGGAGTTCATATAATATATAATTAAAACATGGCAGACTCTCACCTGGTTCTTTACCCTCGGCCACATCAGTGGATTGTCCTCCCAGCACACTTACAACATACTTTGCAGCTAACATTTCTTCCTCACTGGCACCTGCGCCTTTCCACACAAACACACAATCTGCCGACTTCAGCACAAATGCATCATTGGTATTTAATTTGGAAGCAGATGGTTCAACCTAAAATGGAAGTTATAGGTGATCAATGAGAAACATTACATTATAAGTATGACAGTATTCAGATTGTGACTGACCTCGACAGCGCGTGTGGCTCTAGAAGAGCTCTGTCGAATGTGGAAGAGGCGCATACTGCCTGTCTTGGTCTGGCCGTCTTTGCGGGATGTGCCTCCACTATGGATGATCATAGGTTTGCCCTTGAACAGACTCATCAGATGGGGGGGCTCTTGACCCTGTGTTACTCGCACCTGAGCAATTTATTGAGATGAATAAAATAATTTTAGCATCATTTTTTTTCTGGTGGTACATGTGACTACATCTGATAAAAGTCATAACAGAAAACTAGGTTAATTTAATGGCTCTTCTGATCAAGATCACACCCTGGTGGTTACTATCTAAAACACAGCAAATTTCTTGCCTTCCTTGCATTTTTATTTTATTTTATTTCTTATAGGCTTGCCCAACTCAAGTGGCATGTGAACACATAATAATTCCTACAAGATTGGGAAATCATAAAGTTGGTTCATGCAAAAACATACAACCCAAACCTGTACCCTATACGTTTGTCAGTAAACAGCATACTAACCATGTTAGCCAAAAACATTATTGTATTCTGTTTTCAAAATGCATTTTTCAAAATGCATTTTTCTTCCAAAAACAAATTAGTCTCACCTGAACTGGAGCTCCTCCCATGGAGTCATCAAGCTGGACCGTAAGGAAAGCAGAAGCTGCTAGCTCATCCTGAGTGCTCTTCAGCCCCTGCCTGTCACACATCACATTTATGCAATAAAATGCCACTTTGTTCATACAATACACACAAAATATACTATAAAGCCCTATAAACACATATGGACTGACCAGGTGTAGATGATATGCTGCTCCCTAGTTCCCTGTTTATAACTGTAGAGGATCAGGTAACAGTCTCCCCCAAAGAACTGACCATAAGCAGAGGGATCCACTGGGACACGGTCCCCTCCCTCCACACGCCAGATCTGACTCAGACAAACATGAGTGTTAATGACAGACTGATTAAAAAAAATTTCCTATATGTATAAGCAGGGTACAGCTTAATTCTTTAAATGCCAAATTCAAGAAGACATTGGATTTGCTATTTGCAATGAACTGCAATGTAATATATGGTTTAAATCCAGTTGAAAATTTATATTTGGACCCTTACTGATGTAAGTGACATCAAAAGATTTCTAATCTAAATATCATTCTCATAAGGAAAAAAATATTATATTTAGGCTGGATGGCCACTTAATTTGCTAGAATTAGTTTGGATTTAATTTAAGAATTATCGTAGAGCTATATCATGTTCATCAACTCAAGTTCCTCAAGTTATTATTATTTTTTAAAAGAAACTACAATAAAAAGGATTCTCTGATGAACAGAAATGTCCAAATAAATAAATAATTAAATATTAGAAAAACTTACCGACCCCAAACTTCTGAATGATAGTGTATCTACCTGTCACTGTGTGAAAGTTTAATTTTGATGAACAAAATGAAATTTACCTGGACTTTTCCAGAACCATCATCAACCATGTTGTGCTGGGCTGCCATGGCCTTGTTGTTATGGAGGCTGGAGGCATCGAAAGGAATCTGCTCAACATGGGCTATTTTGCCTATGGTGTAGGCCTTGGTTGGACCAGTGGTTTGGTCCTTGTCCTTCCAGTTAGAGAAAAACTGCTTGAACAGGGTGGTCTCACCCCCTGCAGGAAGGACCTGGATCTATAGCATCAATTATTGAAGGAACAGGGTCAGTAAACAGGTCATTAGTTCTTCATATATACAAACCCTGAATAATAATAGTAATAAACATATCTTAAGTCATATTTTATGTAATATCATATATGAAATCAGTACATCTAAATAAATAAATCTTTTTTGTAATTTTTTAAATAGTTTCTAAATGCAGATTTCTACATACAAGAATATTTAAATGGTAAAAACTCAATTACAAAAATATGCTGATAAATACAATTCCATTTATTTGACTGTCAATATGATCTGTTTAAAATCTTCATTATGTATGTACCTGTGTTTTACTAGAGTAGTTCTTCTCTTTGATGAACTGCTCTGCTGCTTTCATGGATGCTTTGCGCTCGGATGTGTTAGCATTTGGTCCTGTTGGTAAAGGGCAGAGGCATATGCTCAGTGAAGCTCTTCCCTATGTATGAAAAATATGTGGTGCGTTTAAACAAAGGGCCCTAGTGATCTGTATTGCATGTCAGAATTATGGAAAAAGATGGTATCAGTCTGACATTAGATATGAGAGATATAAAAACTGATATAGAGCAGATTCAATGTCTAAACAGATACAATTGGCTGTTGAATAACATTATTTAAAATAATCTCATCATTTACTCAACCTTATGTTGTTTCAAACCTGTATGCATTATTTATTTTGTGGAACAGAAAAGAAGATATTTTGGTAACCAAACTGTTTTGGGTCCCATTGACTTCCAGAGTATTTTTGGTCATGCTGTGGAAGTCTTTGGTTTGGTTATCAACATTCTAAAAAACTTTGTGTGTGTGTGTTTCACAAAAGAAAGTAAGTCATAAAGGTTTGCGTGCATGTTCTTGATGACAACAGCCAATAAGTAAAGTTGTTTTGAGTAGAGTAAGTTAATACATTTTTATGAGTTCTTTGGAATAATGTGCACCAATGAACTATGCAAAATATGAGCATCAATGTGTGCTAGGAAAGAAAATAGGATTCATTTTTTAAATGTTTGTTTTTAAAGTTAACATCTCATGCACATTGAGACACACCTTTCCAAACAAATACATTCTTATCAACTCCATTGTCCAGGATATAGCATTCATCTAGGCAAAGCATCTCCTGCTTGAACGGGCTAGTCTGGGCCACAACAGATGTTTTCATGGAGCCAGAGGCATCTGAAATCTACAATAACAACAATGAACCACCAGATAGCAATCAGGCATGAATTAAAAAGAGATAAATAAAGGTGATGAAAGCTTAAGATAATGAGAAACACAATGTTTTATCCTTGTGTGAATAATGTAGACAGTAGTTTAGGCTTTACAGCTGTCAGCTGTAAATGTACAACAGCCTTCATAAATAATTAAGATGGTAAATACTCAGAACTAAGCTAAAATATAAGTAGAGATAATAGTCTTTATTACCATGTACAATGCTGCCTTCTTCTTGTTGGAGGTTTCCACTTCCTCATCGTCTGGAGTTGCTGGGGTGATGCTGGATTTGGGCCCAAGAACCTGTGAGAGGAAATACAGGACTTAAGGCTATATGGGAATTGCAGTGCTTTATTTCCAACACTCATCTAATGCCAAGTGGACTGAATATTGAACACTATGCTGAATGACCTAATAGCAGACTGAATATTTGCCACGCAAACTCATCCTCTCTCATTAAAGCCATGATGGATGCTTTCTCATTAACACAACACACAAGCCAGAGCCAGATCCCAAACAAGCAAGCCATTGTGCCAAGTTTTACATAAGGCTTGGTTGATGGTGTCCATTCCCTAATGTGTGGTTATTCAACATCTATGAAAATGTACCTCTGTATATAATTTTATAGAAATGTTTATATTGCTTAGTGCCAGCTAACATTTAACATTTAACATTGCTTTAACATTTAACAACCAGCAAACATAGATAAATAAATTGTAAGTGATTTTGAAGTGGATATCTACCCATATTGCTGATTAATTCAGATGGTGATTGAGTGGAAATTGTTACAGGAATAGTCAAGCTTAAATCTTTCACTCACTTTAGTAAGAGCATCTGGTTCAGCCCCATCCTCCACCATGATCAGCTTGGCCCTGCCGTTCCTCTCATTGTCCCGGATATCAATGGCCAACTGGGAGGCCTTTAGACGTTCAAAACGATTGCAGTCACTGCCGCACCACTGATAAATTTCCTAATGGAAAATGGGAAAAGTGTCTATAAAATGAATCAAACGTCGGTAAAACTTTTATTTTGAAGAAAAAAAAGAAATTTTTTTTTTTATTCAGCAAGGATGTATTACTTGTAATTAAAATGGTACAAATTGACATTAAATATGCCTATAATGTTATAAATATTGAATGCTACTTCTTTTGAACTTTCTTTTCATTATAGAATCTTTAAAAAAAAAACACTTAATTTTCACAAAAATATTAAGCATCATTGATAATAATAAGAAATGTGTCTTCAGAAGCCAGTCAGAATATTAAATCATTTCCGAAGGATCATGTGACACTGAAGATTGGAGTAATGGCTACTGAAAATTCAACTTGCCATCACATAAGAAATTACACTTTATACTGAAATAGAAAAAAAGCTATTTTAAATTGTTATCGTAGTGAAATATTATTACAATTTTAAATAACTATTTTCAGCGAGCAAAAGAGTTCTTTTAAAAACATTAAATCACACTAACTTACAACTTTTAAACTGAAGTGTATATCACAGATTATATTCAAATATTTTAGTATATTTTAAACTATTCAGATGTGTTCTATTGACAGATCTAGTTGTTATAGTAAAGTATAAAAAATAAAACAAAATGATTTCAGTCTGGTCAGTTATCAGTACCTTCCCCAAGTCTACGATAAAGCAGTCTCCTTTGTTAAAGCTGCTCCAAGACATCTCCACCTCAGTGGCTCTGATGGCCCTCCTGCCCTTGATGTGCAGCAAACGCTTCACATCCACATCATTGGTCAACACGTGATGGAAGCCAGATGCAACCCCACCTTGCTGAGGAGTCAGAAAAGACAGTTGACTCATTACTTTACATAAAATGATACTGGGATATTTGCCAAAATAAAAAGTAAAAAACAAGCAAATAACTAAATGCACACCACTCAGCAGAGCGCTTCTCTAAGAGCCATCCAAATTTACTGAGCTAAGCAAATTGCAAGGTAAAATGTGCCATGACTAAATGGATGTTTTAGAGCCATAATTGATTCTACCCTGATGCTTCTACAAAGTAAACGCAGCAGGAAGACTACTTTTGCACTCTCATTGCAAGTTAATGATTAACTCTGCTTCTAAGAAGGGCTATTTCTATTAAAGCAAAGGTGAGTTTACCTTATACTTGATGCCAGACTTGAAGTAGCCCAGGAAGGTGAGCGACTCGTTGTTTTGGACCTCACGGAATTGAACTGGACCACTTCCAAGAAAATCATCCAGCTGTGTGGAGAAGATAGCTGCAGCTCCACTTTCATCTTGAGAACACTCATTGCCTGAAGAAGAGGGAGATAATCACAGGAAAATTTGTGAAAAGGCTTGCTTGTCTGTGCTATCTTATATATATATATATATATATATATATATATATATATATATATATATATATATTGATGAATATATGATGAATAAAAATGCTTGAAGAAACCTTAAGTAGTTTGTGATATAATATGTAATATAAAAATATATTAACAAAACTGCTTGACTGCTTATTAAATATTTGTAAACATTTTGTCGGCCAATATCTGATATCACAGAGAGGACCCCCGAAGACCTTCATGTGTCACAGTGTTATTTCACTATTATTTATATACTGTTAATTTAATTAGATTATATTTCTTTATATTTTAGTTTTAGTTTAGTTTTAGTAATTCTGTTGTGCTTTGTCATTTTTATTTTATGTTTCTTTATATTTCTATTTAGCTTTAATTGAAATAAATTAATTTAATTTAATAATAAATTAATTAATAATTAATACATTTAATTAATAAATTAATTTCTTTTAAGTTTTTACATAATATTGATATTCTATTTAATAAAATATTTTAATTAAATAAAATATTTTTAATAGTTTTAGCGTACAATAACAACCTTTTATGTCAGTAAGGTCAATATGTCAATTAAAATATAGAATAATTTCAAGCCAAGTTTAGTTCAGGCTGTAAAATATCATGTGATGCAGCTCCCCTTGAATCATATTTGATACTTGATACATGAAATATCATGATACATCATGCATTTTCCTCTTTTTTTTTTTTGAAAATGATGTTGATACATTCATGTATTCAATATGCAAGGAAATATATATATATATATAATTTTTTTTTGACTGAGTCATTAAATTGACACATTTCCCAGAAATCTAAATTAATTTTCTTTCGCTTCTTTTACACTATTTTTACACTATCATTTCACACAAAAGCAGCATACAAGAAAAAAACTGTGAGAACTGTTTAAGGTTAGATGATTATGTTAGAAAAGAAAAAACAGCTTACAGGAACAGTCAAACTGACCTCACTTGCCAAGCAGCACTAGCATTGGATTTGTCCTTTGCAAAATAAGAACCAAATTAAAACCATAAAGAAGCCACATGGAGCACATTGCGAGATTTTCCACTCTGTGTCCTCAAATAAACCTTTTCTTCTCACATTACAGCTCCATTCAAACGGATAAGAACTCCTATGGTTTTGAGCATGCTTGTGAGCAAAACAAGTAAGTATTCACTGGGTAGAACCAAAACTGCATTTCACTGATCAGTCTCTGAAATTAAACAAGAGACCACATAAACCTAAGTGGGCTGAGAGCCAACGGTTGATGCAGTGCCAAGAAAACAAGTGAAGGCATGCTTTAGTCTGTGGAGTTGAATGCCCATTAAAATCCCTTTAAGTGACTACCCTTCTAAGGTATGCCATCTGTACTTGATCAAAGTGCACTTAAAGAATTCTTTATATTTCTGTGAGCTAATGGTGGAAGCTCGTGAGAATTCACAGCATTCATAAAAAAATAAAAGTAGACAAAAAGTTTCGGGACTGGCTTCAATTCGCAAGATTCTGAAGTGTGCATATGATGGATGCAATGAGGCCAAGGCAGATGATTTGTAAATGTCAGTAATGCAAAACTGATGCTGTGGCAACTGATGCTGGGTGGTCACATGAAAATAACAACATGATGAACATACAGTAGTATGTCTGGATTAGTACGTAAATTCATACTATATAGAACATATTTTTTACTTAGAGTATGTGATTTAGAATGCAGCCAGTGACTTTTTTTTTCCCTCAATGAATCAGTGTTTTTGAATTAATCGGTTGAATGAATGATTAAATAAGCCATTCATATTCATATTCAAATTACTGAAGATAAAAATGGTCTAATGTCTACCATCAATAGTGTAGTGATGTACACTACAAAGCAACTTTCTGTTGGTCAGTGAGGCAAATTCAGGTGACCAACATGAACCGTTGGTAAAATTGTAATGTGGAGACATGAAAACAGGGTTGAGAATCCAAGTGCTGGCTTTATTTATAAGAGTGGTGAAAAAAGGGCAGGGTCATTCAACAGCAAACAAGTATAATCCAGGAAGAGACAAAAGAGTAATCTAAAAGACAAGCAATTGTCAGGGCAGGCAGCAAACAATCGTAATCCAGGGTAAACAGTCCAGGGTCAAAAGGCAAGGCAAGACAATGCAAGGCACTTGGAAACACAAAGATGTAATAGGCTATCAATAGCTATGTTTCAATCCACCTACCGTATTTTTCGGACTATAAGTCGCACCTGAGTATAAGTCGCATCAGTCCAAAAATAAGTCATGATGAGGAAAAAAACATATAAAAGTCGCACTGGACTATAAGTCGCATTTCTTTAGAACCAAGAACCAAGAGAAAATATTACCGTCTACAGCCCCGAGAGGGCGCTCTATGCTGCTCAGTAGTAGACTACAGGAGCACTGAGCGGCATAGAGCTCCCTCTTGTGGCTATAGACAGTAATGTTTTCTCTTGGTTTATTTCTCTCTGTGCATGTCAAATTAATTTTGATAAGTCGCACCTGACTATAAGTCGCAGGACCAGCCAAACTATGAAAAAAAGTGTGACTTATAGTCCGGAAAATACGGTATTTGTATGCACATTTTGGATTATCGCATATAAAAATGCTGGATGGAAACACCAAAGTGCGCATAAATTCTACAAATCCGCATAAAAAACGTATGCGCACAACTGAGTAGGATTAACTTTTTATCTGATAAGAAAAAGTTCCTGTCATCAAATTATTTCTGTATAATTTCTGTCTAACATGACTGCATTCCCAAACAGCAGGCATGCACCTATAAAAGCAATGACCAAATTTGTGTTATGTCAGCTCTCTCTGAAGCACAAGTAATTTATTACATATGAAAATTATTATATTCAGTGGCTTCTCCTAGTTTTCTTAGATATTTTTATTGCCAGTTTATTAGGAAGTGAGAATTTTGTTCTCTGACTCATTGAATAGAAACGGTGCTATATTTGCAAATGATTTATGTGATATTCCAGTTTTGCGCATAAGTTAAATTTGCATCTTTGGAAGGAGACATAGTTAATAACCAGCAACATGTGTGGATGAGTGCAAACTTTAAAGTGTGAATGATGAAGGTAACAAGATACAGATGAACACAATAAGTGATGTTGAGTCCAAGCAAAGGATTATGGGGAATGTAGTCTGTGAATGTGGCAAGAGTCGGGGGTGGAGTGCCCTCTGGTGGAGTTCATGGGCACTCCAGCTAGAGATCGTGATAATATATGAGTAATATAAGCATGGGGAAATCTTTTGCATATTCACATAAAATTGCCAATCAACCAAATTAGTTTATGGCTGAACTGACGTATTAAACACTGGAGTAAAGATTCAAATGCATTAATGCTTAAATTTATGGCAGATGCCACTGACAGAAATATAAAAAAAGCATATCTTTGTAAAGAAATTTACATAACATAACATTAAATAACACTCATTTCTCAAGAGCTAAACAAAACATCCTAGTACTTTCTTACGGCAAAAGCAGCATTCAAAATTAAATGGTGTGAAACTGAAAAAGACAGACAGGCCACATCCTTCCTTACTAAACATAGCAAATAAAAAATGTATGTGGTTCACCATGTGTGAAAAGATATATTCATATTATTGTACATCCATACTGTAACTAAAATTATTCTATTCTATTCAGACCACCAGGTGTGTCACTTACCCATCCACATGTGTATATAGTATGAGGGTGCGGTGGTGGTGTACAGCAGGAGATAGGCATCACCCGTATAGAAGTTGCCATAGAGATTCTTAGGTACTGGCTTCAGGTCCATGTTCTCAATGCGCCATATCTGCAGACCAGGAGCTTTCCCTGCAGTCTCAAACTCCTTATGGGACACCATAGTGACTAAAGGTGAAGCAGAAAATAAAAGGTTTGGATGTATTATCAGGTCATTGCACCAATAATGAGAAAAAAGAAGCATCTGTTCCTCTGACAATGCTGTAGGTTATTGCTTGAGCACTCTATGAAGTCTGAATCTTCTGACGTCTGTGATTCTGGAATCACTGACTCCCATAAGCACAGTCTGGCACAGCATGGGGACTATCTGCACCATTTACTCACATGCAAAAACTCAGATGCAAATGTTATGCACCACACAATACAGCTCTGTGCCTGTGTGACAGGATATATAAGACTGAGCCTTTGAAAAGAGGATCTTAGTCAGCATAGTGCTGATTAAAAAACACCGCTGATAAGGAAGAGAAACACATGGTCAAGGTGATAAACTTGGCTTACATGCTACCTAAACTGAACTATCTGAAGTCAACATTAGTATCTTTCAGAAATTAATCTAAACATTTAACAAAGTGTTATGCTTTTCATATAGAAATCAATGAAGGATACATTCTGCATTCAGTCATGTTAATGTTAATCCGTTTTTATGCTGGTATACAAGATAATAAGCCTCCATGTCATTGCAGTCCATCTACAGCAAATACTTATGGGTTTTAATTCGTTGTTTTCTATTTGGAATATTATAAATATAGGTCATGGCTTTGAAGCACAGAAACCACATTCCAAATGCAAATGTATTTTACATATTTCCTGCAGCAGGTGTAAATGGCTCTCTGACAAATTTTATAGACCATGTCATTGTATTATTAATTCAACCTGTTTCACTTATCAAATTAACAGCCAAAGAGGCTTTGCTGCTGTGCTGTTATGTAATACAATGGTTTTATATACAATTTATTGTACAATTTTGTCTTTTAAAAGAAGCCCCTATGCTCAAGTGTGCATTTATTTAAGCAAAATACAGTATTATTGTGTAATTTATTGATGTGATGGCAAAACTGCATATTGAACAGTCATTACTCCAGTCTTCAGTGTCACAAGAAGATCCTTGAAAAATCATGCTGAATTGGTGCTAGTCAAGAAACTTTACATTTACATGAAAAGCATTCATATATATATATATATATATATATATATATATATATATATATATATATATATATATATATATATATATATATATATATATATATCCTGCAAAAATTTAAGTCCTTCCTTCACTGTTGTACTTTACTGTATTCAAAGCCTGTCAGCTTTCAGAGCATAAGTGATTCACTGTACTACTACTTTAGTAGGCTACTGACAGCGAATTTGGACTTTGTTTTACGATGGTGGAAACGTGGCATGCATTAAAGAATGTTCCCATCTGGATAACAAATATTTAGCAAACATTGCGTTACTGTGTGAGCGCAGTGTTACATTTATATGCTATTATATTTTTTACTTGGAGACAGTAAAGAACTCTCCATTCGCTTTGTTATCATTATGCATCCAGTGAATTTTAAGTGCGATATGACGTAAAATCAGAAAACTTACGAGATTGTAGCAGATGCAGAAAGCTGTCCGTGAACGAGAAAAAGCGATACGTTGGCAGATAAAGTATAGTCTTTCTTTACCGATTCCGCGATTTAACTGGAGGGAGTGTCTGTAAAACAGGGGCGTGTATGAACACAGTGATCTTTCAATACAATTGTAGGCTATTTTAAAACTGATGTCAGCTGACCACATGTACACCATTTTTGGGCATTAGACTCATAATGAATGTGTGCATGATGTCAGTATACAAACAAACACAGAAAAATAAAACAAAATAAAATAAAATAAATAAATAAACAAACAGCTCACTAGGTTTTGAAACGTTGGATCTTTGGCTTAATATTTGAGTCTAAAAGCTTGTGTTTACTTTACCCAACCCCCACCCACCATTTCAACATAGGCTACCTAAATAATATACCATATGAACTGTTTTATGTCCGTCTAAAGTACTCAGTATGTTCAATATAAGGTTACAAGAGCAACTGTGATGACAAACACAGTAAATTTACTGAAACATTGTCGGCAAACTTGAATACGTTTTAAACTTCTGATAGAGGATGCACTGCTTTAAAATATGTGTTCTATACAAGGGCCTTGCAAAATGGCAGATAAAAGAGTATCATGTAAAATAAGAATCAGATGCTGCTTTTGTGGGTTGCCTACAACTGAAATGGTGGGGAGGCTTGAAACTTGAAACATCTCCCTCACTAACATGTGCTTTCAATTAACCCACAGACATGTAAAGCCATTTAAAATAGCAAAGCATTTATTGAATATAAATGCTCAGAGAAGAGCTAAAACAAATTACATTACAGATGGACATTTTTAATGTGTTTCATAAATTCTCATATCTTATTGATTTCAACTCAAAGACATTTACAGGCTTATATTTCTTACTTCCTGAAATAAAACATGCATCTACAACACATGAACAGTAATTTCTATTTTAACATACAAAAATGTTGGTCAAAAATGGTAACTGATAACCAAAAGCAACCTGAACTTTGGAGGTTGAGGCATACTGTGAAAGCTTCATTGTTAACCACATAAAATGAGAACTTGAGAACTTTTCTGCTTAGTAACATCATTCAGTAATATTTACCAGATTATAATCATGATCATAAACTGGAATCTGGAAGTAGAGCTGATGAAGAGCATATGTTAATGCTAATAAAGCTCATAAAGGTAGTGGGTTTCCGGGATTAAACACATCAGCAGTGTGATCAAGCTGGAGTAACTGTGACTCACCAGCCAATGAAAACAGCAGATGTGGGTATCTTCCCAAAAAGGTGGGTGACAAAAGTATACATTTAAGATGAAGGAGCTGTGGAAATGTCAAAAGTCAAACAAAAGAGAGGGGATCACAAGAGACCTTTACTGTCTCATGGAAACTGTTGCCATGGCTGCCATTGGGGACTTCTCCATTGTAAAGGTCAAGTTAAGACCAGCAAAGGCTTCAGAGAGGAGATTTCCAAGACACTGAAAGATAACAAGAAAAGAAAGACACTGCTATGGAATTGAAACACTGGAATATATTTTTTTTATCTTCTTGCAAGCCCATCAGAAGGTCAGGATGTGGTCTAGCTATTGCAAATGTACCAGCAAGAAAACTCTGTGCACACATGGGAGTTGTGGGTTTGGGGCCATAAAAAATAATGTTGTAATTGTTATACATAATGTAAGGTCTGTTTGAAAAAAGTAAAAAGTAAAAGTTAGGAGGAAGTGTACAAGATGATAAAGCATGGCCTTGTTTGGAAAGTAAACTTTTCTACATCTATTTTCTGATATACTGTAAAATTATAATATAATTTAGCGCTCACATCCCCTTATAACATTCTCTTGTGATTAAGTAGACTTGGGTATACTTTTAAATATAGTATTTATTACAGAAATAACTTAAGTGCAAAATAAATGCAATGTGTAATTGCAACTAAATGAAAATGATTAGAGCTTAAATTCATATTAAATGCAATTAGCTGAACTTTATAGAGCTTTTCTGACCCACTTAAGAAGGAAACAATAAGGTATTATAAAATAACTATGGTTAAACTTTACTGCTTAATGTACAAGCATTTATAGTAAACTAAAATATACTTTTAATGCCTTTTATATTCACAATTGAAAGTAATGTATTTAAATATATTTGTACACATTTGTAAAGATGAAGTTGCAATTTAGAAAATTTAAATATATTAACTTCAATTATAATATTGAATAACACTCTACCATTAAATTATAATCAAGTACTTTGCATATGCTTTAGTATGTACCTATCCATCTTTCCTATATTATCATTAACGGCCCAGCTTTTATGTATGGTGCCATTTGTTTCTTTCATATGTTTAGTTACTAATAGGAACAAACAAAGACAAATATTTTAGCTAGTACAGTTATTGGTATTCCTACCCCTAACTTACCAGACTGTCACTTCATCCACCATAAATGATCCAGCTCACCCACTCCAACAGTATTTCATACCCTTTCCTTCTGGCCACTTACAGTATGTTCAGAAAGGCAAGTTTTATTAATATTTTTGTTCCTATAGCTATACAAGCTTTTAATACATAGGACATCAGCCATTGATACATCATCATGTGCTCTTGCATTATTTAAACCTTTTTTTTGTGATTGTTTTGTGACATGTCTTATGCCTCTATGACTGTAAAATAAAAAGTGGACATGTCTTGTACTGTTTGTGGTATATATGAACCCACTATAAAAAATACATTTATATCTGATGTTAGCCAGCACATCAGAATTATGTTGCCTTTTATTTCTTTAACCTTAAATTATCTGCAGGTATGGTTTAAAAGAATATGATAAGTATATAAGTGTAGACATTCAATACAAATATGCAGTTCTTTTTCACAAGAGTACACATATTATTAAACCATAACAGTCGTGTGCCATAAAACCAAAGGTTCCTGCTTTGAAAGGATTGAAAGTGCATGGTTTCTGCTCTAAACACGTCAGAACTATCAAATCCACACGCAACTAGATCAGCCACAATATTAATACAGAAAGCACCACCAACTCTGTCCTTCCTGTCTCTTAGATCCACCTCATATAGGCATATACATTTTTTATTTAAACAATTTTTTAACCTTACTAGCTATGTTTAGTAAATTTGTTACAGGAAATGAACTAATGTACAGTATAATGAGTTTCCAGATAAGAGAGCTCTCAGTATGTGCACATAGCGTGAGCGCACTGCTATAAATTACCAATCTTTGACCACATCCTCTTCAATGCAAAAAAAGAAACCTTTTGTATGCATGCAAATGCCTCCTTCACTGAAAACAGAAGAAATGATGCTTTGCTAGTGTTTTCTTTTTACCATGCTTTTGCATATACTTAATATCTGGAAATCTTTTGAGTAGATCTGCTTCAGCATTGCAAGTTCTTTAATCTAGTTGTATCCACACAATGATAATAGAGTTCTTATCTTCCTCCTTAAATAATGATAAATTACACACCTGGACACTCGGAGTGTGTGCTGGTTACAAAAACAGACAAATTACATCTCCACCACCAGCAAATACGACACACTGCTTGTTGTATCATTAAACAATGGACCTGTGTAAACATGCATGAGTGCACACATATGTAAACACAAATGCTTCTGCAAAGACACACAGTTATTATTAAAAGGATGTATGTTTTGATACATATTAACTTAGTTAATTTAATCATAAAGTTTAATATAGTTTAATAAAGTTTAATAAAGTTTAGCACAACAGTTTAACATAAAAATAGACATTTCTGAATATCTAAAGACTTATTAAAGAATCAATCATTGACATTTATATATATATATATATATATATATATATATAGCTAAATGCAAAAACCTGATCATGCTACTAAAGTCAAAGTCACCTTTATTTATACAGCGCTTTAAACAAAATACATTGCGTCAAAGCAACTGAACAACATTCATTTGGAAAACAGTGTCTCAATAATGCAAAATGATAGTTAAAGGCAGTTCATCATTGAATTCAGTTATGTCATCTCTGTTCAGTTTAAATAGTGTCTGTGCATTCATTTGCAATCAAGTCAATGATATCTCTGTAGATGAAGTGACCCCAACTAAGCAAGCCATAGGCGACAGCAGGAAGGAACCGAAGCTCCATCAGTGACAGAATGGAGAAAAAAACCTTGGGAAAACCAGGCTCAGTTGGGGGGCCAGTTCTCCTCTGACCAGATGAAACCAGTAGTTCAATTCCAGGCTGCAGCAAAGTCAGATTGTGCAGAAGAATCATCTATTTCCTGTGGTCTTGTCCTGGTGGTCCTCTGAGACAAGGTCTTTACAGGGGATCTGTATCTGGGGCTCTAGTTTGTCCTGGTCTCCGCTGTCTTTCAGGGCAGTAGAGGTCCTTTCTAGGTGCTGATCCACCATCTGGTCTGGATACGTACTGGATCCGGGTGACTGCATTGATCCTCTGATCTGGACACATACTGGATCTGGTGGCCACGGTGACCTCGGAACAAGAGAGAAACAGACAAATATTAGCATAGATGCCATTCTTCTAATGATGTAGCAAGTACATAGGGTGTTGTGTGAAGTGTTTCCGGTTCCAGTTTACCTAATTAATGCAGCCTAAAAATCCTTTAACGGATTTGGATATTAAAAGCATATTAGTATGTTATGTGTATGCCAGGTTAAAGAGATGGGTCTTTAATCTAGATTTAAACTGCAAGAGTGAGTCTGCCTCCCGAACAATGTTAGGTTATTCCAGAGTTTAGGCGCCAAATAGGAAAAGGATCTGCCACCCGCAGTTGATTTTGATATTCTAGGTATTATCAAATTGCCTGAGTTTTGAGAACGTAGCGGACGTAGAGGAGTATAATGTAAAAGGAGCTCATTCAAATACTGAGGTGCTAAACCAACCAGGGCTTTATAAGTAATAAGCAATATTTTAAAATGTATACGATGTTTGATAGGGAGCCAGTGCAGCGATGACAGGACCGGGCTAATATGGTCATACTTCCTGGTTCTAGTAAGAACTATTGCTGCTGCATTTTGGACTAGCTGTAGTTTGTTTACTAAGCGTGCAGAACAACTACCCAATAAAGCATTACAATAATCTAACCTTGAGGTCATAAATGCATGGATTAACATTTCTGCATTTGACATTGAGAGCATAGGCCAAAATTTAGATATATTTTTTAGATGGAAAAATGCAGTTTTACAAATGCTAGAAACGTGGCTTTCTAAGGAAAGATTGCGATCAAATAGCATACCTAGGTTCCTAACTGATGACGAAGAATTGACAGAGCAACCATCAAGTCTATGACAGTGTTCTAGGTTATTACAAGCAGAGTTTTTAGGTCCTATAATTAACACCTCTGTTTTTTCTGAATTTAGAAGTAAGAAATTACTCGTCATCCAGTTTTTTATATCGACTATGCATTCCATTAGTTTTTCAAATTGGTGTGTTTCACCAAGCCGCGAAGAAATATAGAGCTGAGTATCATCAGCATAACAGTGAAAGCTAACACCATGTTTCCTGATGATATCTCCCAAGGGTAACATATAAAGCGTGAAGAGCAGCGGCCCCAGTACTGAGCCTTGAGGTACTCCATACTGCACTTGTGATTGATATGATACATCTTCATTCACTGCTACGAACTGATGGCCTATAAGTACGATTTAAACCATGCTAATGCAATTCCACTAATGCCAACAGTGTTCAAGTCTATGCAAAAGAATGCTGTGGTCAATTGTGTCAAACGCAGCACTAAGATCCAATAAAACTAATAGAGAGATACACCCACGATCAGATGATAAGAGCAGATCATTTGTAACTCTAAGGAGAGCAGTCTCAGTACTATGATACGGTCTAAATCCTGACTGGAAATCCTCACATATACCATTTTTCTCTAAGAAGGAATATAATTGTGAGGATACCACCTTTTCTGGTATCTTGGACAGAAAAGGGAGATTCGAGATTGGTCTATAATTAACTAGTTCTTTGGGGTCAAGTTGTGGTTTTTGATGAGAGGCTTAATAACAGCCAGTTTGAGGATCAGAAGAGGATCTATGACTTCTGGAAGCACCTCTTTTAGGAGCTTAGATGGTATAGGGTCTAACATACATGTTGTTGGTTTAAATGATTTAACAAGTTTATACAATTCTTCCTCTCCAATAGTAGAGAATGAGTGGAACTGTTCCTCAGGGGGTCTATAGTGCACTGATGTGATACTGTAGCTGATGGCTGAATGGTTGCAATTTTATCTCTAATAGTATCGATTTTAGAAGTAAAGTAGTTCATAAAGTCATTACTGCTGTGGTGTTGGGAAATGTCAACACTTGTTGAGGCATTATTTTTCGTTAATTTAGCCACTGTATTGAATAAATACCTGGGGTTATGTTTGTTTTCTTCTAAAAGAGAAGAAAAGTAATCAGATCTAGCAGTTTTAAAGGGGGGGTGAAATGCTATTTCATGCATACTGAGTTTTTTACACTGTTAAAGAGTTGGATTCCCATGCTAAACATGGACAAAGTTTCAAAAATTAAGTTGTACGTTTGAAGGAGTATTTCTGTTCCAAAAATACTCCTTCCGGTTTGTCACAAGTTTCGGAAAGTTTTTTTCGAGTATGGCTCTGTGTGACGTTAGATGGAGCGGAATTACCTTATATGGGTCCTGAGGGCACGTTTGCCGGAAGAGCGCGCGCTCCCTTATAGCAGAGCAGAGAGAGGCTGTGCACAGACAATCACTGATCAGAGCGAGAGAGTCGCGAAATGTCACAAAAAAGGAGTGTTTTTGGTTGCCAGGGCAAGACAACCCTGCACAGATTACCAAAGAAAAAACAGCATTAAGGGACCAGTGGATGGAGTTTATTTTTACAGAGCATCAACGGAGTTGTGCAAGTATTTGTGTTTGTTCCCTGCATTTCTAAAATGCTTGTTTTACAAACAAAGCCCAGTTTGATGACGGATTTGCGTATCGTTTATTTCTTAAGGATGATACAATCCCAACGAAAAAGGGTCACGATTGTGTGTTGGAACCACAGGCGGTGAGTAAAACTGCTTAAAATATCTCTGCCTCCTTGTTAGTGCGTCCGCCTCCCATCGGAGACCCGGGTTCGAGCCCCGCTCAGAGCGAGTCCTTGCTGCTGCTGCTCTTGTTCAGTTTCAGCCTTCACAGCTGTCACAGCTTCCAAACGCTCTCAACGCAACTGGCGCTAGTGATTCTTTAGCTCCGCCCACACGTCACGCCTCCAGGCACTCGTGTTTTTCCGGGAAAAATCGGTACAGACTATCTTTCTCTTATGAATATAAAAAAACTAAATACTTTTTAGAGTTATGAAGGATGCAGTACTACTCAAGATTAACATGATATTGAGTGAAAACGAGCATTTCACCCCCCCTTTAAATGCTTTTCTGTAGGATATGTTACTTTCCCGCAAAGCAATACGAAATACCTCTAGTTTTGTTTTCCTCCATCTGCGCTCCATTTTTCGGGCTGCTCTCTTTAGGGTGGTGCGAGTATGCTCATTATACCATGGTGTCAAACTGTTTTCCTTAACCTTCCTTAAGCGTAAAGGAGCAACTGTATTTAAAGTGCTAGAAAAGAGAGTCCATAGTTTCTGTTACATCATCAAGTTGTTCTGAGGTTTTGGATATGCTAAGGAATTTGGATACATCAGGAAGATAACTTAAAAAGCAGTCTTTTGTGGTAGAAGTGATGGTTCTTCCATACTTGTGACAAGAAGTAGAATTTAAAATTTTGGCTATATGAAGTTTGCACAGAACTAAATAATGATCTGAGATATCATCACTTGGCTGAATAATTTCAACACTATCAACATCAATTCCATGTGACAGTATTAAATCTAGAGTATGATTTCGACAATGAGTAGGTCCTGAAACGTGTTGTCTAACACCAATAGAGTTCAGAATGTCTATAAATGCTGATCCCAATACATCGTTTTCATTATTGACATGGATATTAAAATCACCTACTATTAAAACTTTATCTGCAGCCAGAATTAACTCGGATGTAAAAAACACCAAACTCTTGTATCTGTATGGTGGCCTGGTGGCCTGTATACAGTAGCCAGTACAAACATAACAGGGGATTTATCATAAACATTTGTTTCTCTGGATAATGTTATATGTAGCACCATTACTTCAAACGAGTTATACTTGAAGCCTGCCCTCTGAGAAATCCTGAAAACGTTGTTATAAATTGAAGCAACTCCTCACCCTTTGCCTTTTAGACATGGCTCGTGTTTATAACAGTAATCTTGGGGGGTGGACTCATTTCAAATAATGTAATCATCAGGTTTTAGCCAGGTTTCTGTCAAACAGAGCACATCTATATTATGATCAGTTGTCATATTATTTACAAAAAGTGTTTTCGTAGAAATGGATCTGATATTCAATAAGCCAAGCTTTATCATTTGTTTATCCATATTGCATTTGTTTTTTATTTGTTGAACCTCAATTAAATTGTTAACCTTAACTTGGTTTGGACGTTTTTTGTATTTTCTAGTTCGGGGAACAGACACAGTCTCTATAGTGTGATATCTAGGTGAAAGAGTCTCTATGTGCTGAGAATTAACTGACCTCTGTGATGGGAGGCAGCTAGCAGACGGTCGGTTTAGCCAGTCTGTCTGCTTCCTTACCTGGGCCCCATTTAGTCAAGTATTAACTCTTAGACTATTTGCCATATTTCACACACCTCTTTAAAGTTATTTATTTATTATTTACTAGACAAGCTCAAACACTTCAAGCTAAACCAAACTGACACAACTGAAGTGAGGTTAATGTAACATTTAGGCTTCATAAAATATTCATAGTAGCTCAGGGCAAAATGAATGAATCAGCAGGTTTTGGACGTTTATCCAGTTATTTTGAAAATACTTCAGGAATATCAATAGGTGATAAATTCTCCTGTAAGGACAAACCTTGTACAGCTGCCACCTCATTATGTTCCTGCAGAAAAAGTAAAAGATTAGTGTTTCGAGTGTTTTCAGTTTGTTGCTATGCAGTTGCTAAGGTGGTTAATTGATGGCTTGCAGGTCCAAATCAAAAGAGCAAAATTAAGTTAATTCAAAATGGACTCATCCTCATGTTGTTTTAAACATGTATGACTAAGATTTTCTTATGCTCTCCGCAACTGCAATTATTTTATAAAACATACAGACTAATCATAAGTCTAATACTGTGAAATATTATTTCAATTTAAAATATAAAATATAAATATATATTTAATATAACTCTATATTATAACTCTATAACTCTACTCCGGTCTTCAGTGTCACATAATCCTTCGGAAACCATTCTTATATACTGATTTGATGCTCAAGAAACCTTTCTTATTATTATCAATGTTGAAAACATTTGTGAACAGTCATAATACATTTATAAATCTTTGATGAATAAAAAGTTAAAAATGACAGCATTTATTTTAAATAGAAAACATTTGTACCATTATAAATGTCTTTACTATAGCTTTTGATTAACTTATTGCATCTTTGCTGAATTAAAGTGTATATTTCTCTTTTTTTAAATCACTGACTGCATTTTTTTTTTTTTTTTTTTTTTTTTTTTTTTTTTGCAGAATGTTTCAACATTTTTGCATATATATAATGAAAGTAACTGGGATCCAAAACAACACTGGACCTCATTTACTCACACTCTATGGACAAAAAAAAAAAAAAAGTTGTTGCTCTTGTAGGGCCAGAGTCTGGTTAACAAACCTCAGCATACCCAAAAGATAGTCTAGTTCTAGTTCCTCTGGTTGCTCTTGGTCCAGCATGTATGTGAGTGGATTAAAGGACTGTAGTGGAGGTGGCCTCATGGGTGCTCAGACCCTGTCAGGTCTTGTCTGGAGAGGGGGCAGCAGCATTGCAGCCTGTACACTGGCTTGCAAACTGTCTGGAAGCTGTCTGGAAGGTGTCAGAGGTGGTGTTCTGCCACACGGACATTCTAGAACTTGCTGAAGTGTTTTTGTGAGAGGGGGGCGGGGAGCTGTGAAGAAAATAGTCTTTGAGAGGAGTAGCGAGAGGGGGAGGAGTGCTGGGTTTGTGATGAAGTGTGATGCTGTGTAGCTCTGTGGCCCTTTTGAAACGGGAGAGCTTGGCTTGAAGACGGGTGATCTCTGACTCCTTAGAAAACACAGTACTGTATAAGGAATGAGGTTGGGGGATGGGTATTAAAAATCATAAATTGGTTCTGTTCCAAAACCTAGTCACAGTCTGCTTTTAAGGCAAATATAGGTTTACAGATTCAAAGTATGGAGGACCAAAGTACTCTAAATGAAATAATTAAATAAATAATGAATACAATAAAACAATAATCAAATGTACAAATTATTCTGAAATAATTATATAATAATTACAAATTTAATTTGAATAAATAAAACTATTTAATATATCCATTTATTTAGTAAAATTCCATGAAAACAGCCTTTATTGTTTAAAATATTTCAGATAACCCTCTTTTACACTCTACTGCGGTGTTTGAATATCTCCTTTTTCACAATAAAATGTGCTTTTTCAAAAAGCTATTTTTCA
The DNA here is from genome assembly GCF_003368295.1 of Carassius auratus. NCBI lineage: Eukaryota > Metazoa > Chordata > Actinopteri > Cypriniformes > Cyprinidae > Carassius > Carassius auratus. The sequence continues at coordinate 7,391,782 of NC_039244.1, read as the reverse complement.
TAATAATATGCTGAATAAATGAATGACGTCTATTTGACGAATCATGTATTTGTACAGGGTGTGGCTTCCTTCTATTGACAGACAGACACTTGACACGCATGCATCAATAGAATGGGTTGCAATAGACCATAGTTGGGTAAACTTCTATAGCAGTCAATGGGAGACTACAACAAATATATTTTTTTGATTTCCCATTTGCTCAAATTAGCAAAAGAAAAACTCCATGTTAGTGTTTTCATGATTTATATTGGCAGTCAGTTGAGAGAACAATGTCAAATTTACCGTCACTGCCATAGACGCTGTATTAGAAACATCCTTGCATTAGCCTTAACAAAGTTTTTTGTAATTTGATGCAAAGGTCATATAATACAAAGCACAGTATTGTAATGTACATACATTTATGTACATACATTAAAAAATAAAATTAAAATACAAAAAACTTTTAAGATGCTGACCGCTGAAACACATCATCACAGTCTTGTTAAAATCGTCTTTATTATGAAAAAAAAATTACATAATTATTTCAGATTAAATTGGTACATTTAACTTGTTTTACTGAATTAAATATTTATTGAATTATTTAATTTAGAGTACTTTGGTCCTTTATATCAAAGACATTGATTATTGTTTCATTTGCAGTATTCAGTTTATTTCTCCCATTATGTAAGAAATAGGTCCTTTTTAAGTCTCAAAACAAGAGTAAATTCTATCATACTATATATTTCTTTTATTTCTGCCCATTCTTTGTTCACACTTCAAGACATAATGTTCAGTTTGGGCTGTGAACTAGACTCAGTCCTGAAAGGATAATATTTTATTAATAATAATAATAATAATAATAATAATAAGAAGAAGAAGAAGAAGAAGAAGAATATTGCATTAACAATATTTATATTTTTATAATAAAAATATTATTAAAAGATTAGTATTATTTTCATAAATACTGTTCATTAAAAAAAAAAAAAAAAAATATATATATATATATATATATATATTATAATAGTATTCTTATTTTGTTAATATTTTGTTTAATAAGAACGAAAACAACAATACTAACAATAAATAGTATTAATGAATTATATATTATCATCGATCACATTTATAATTATATCAACTCATTAGATTTATAATTGTTATTATTATTATAAAATTGTTATTAAAACAAAATTGTTCTCAAATACTATTATAGTAATACATTTTTATTATTTTATTTACAGAGAAACATTAAAATGTAATAGAATTTTAAATATATTTATGCATTATTATTATTATTATTATTTGTCATATTATAAAATTACAAAATATTTGTGCCCATATTGTGTAGCCCTACAAGTACAGCAAAAACATCTTTTATCTATGAAGAAAAAAAAAATTAGCTTATAAATTAGATTATTTTGAATCCAAATTGTACAGCCAAACTGCTGCATATACATAAACTTTACTCACAATATAACTCTAGAAATTAACTGTTTTTATATGTAAAAACTTTAACTTTAACTTAATATAAGCCCTCTTTTAATATACTGTAAGCCAGTTTGTTTCCCTGTCGTTGGTCCAAAATGGTGGGATAGGCCAAGCAGTTTTGGAGAATGTATGGATGTCTAATATAAATGTGATATTATAAGTAATAAATGTTATATGTTATGGTTTTGTAAGACACCATCCAGTGAGTCATGCACCTTGATAAGAAGGAACTCATTAGCACTCCCAGCCAGCAATGACATGTGGGGCCCAATTGGGTTAACTGCGGGTTCCATGGTTACTGTGTGGGCATGGGCTTTGGCTGGGTGAAATCAGCGGGTCCCATGTAGGTTTTGTAGTATGAGTCCTACATAGGAAGCCCATATGAGCTGATTACATAGGCCCCATAAGGGACAGGCATGGGCCAATTGGGCATTGAGTTTGAACTGAGAACACATATATGGGTCCTGCATAGCATATTTATGGGCCAAGTGGGCATGGGTTTGATCTGGGAACACATATATGGGTCTTGAATGGCATATGTATGGTCCAAATGGGCATGGGTTTGAACTGGGAACACATATATGGGTCTTGAATGGCATATTTATGGTCCAAGTGGGCATGGGTTTGACCTGGGAACACATATATGGGTCTTGAATGGCATATTTATGTGCTAAGTTGGGTTTGAACTGGGAACACATGGGTCCTGCATGGCAGAGGCGCAAAGTATCTACTGTATGTAGGCCTATTGAGTTATGCAATTACTTACTGTACATGTTTTAGTAACTTGTAGTAACTCTACATGTAGGCTAATCAAGCATGTTGAGATTGAGTAATTAAAACTCAATACATATCAAGTCACGCTAGTCACCAAAGAAACAAACATTGCATACATGTAGATATTTTGCCAAAACAATCCATCAGTCATTTTTGTTAGTCATGCAGAAAATGAAAAATGTAACTTCCCAAAAATAAAAAATAAAAACATCAAAATAGGTCAAAGTTTATGCTGTGTTGAATTATGCTGATTAGTGGACTCTCAGAAAGGTTGCAGGTCTACCGTAACACTTCTAATAATAGTCCAGTCCCAGAAACACATATTTAGACAACTAGGGATGCTCGATATTATTGGCCGATATTGGCTTTAAAATTCAATGTCGGTAAATATTGGTATCGGTTTAAAGATCCTTACAGAGCCCACTTTAAGCCCATAGGGGCATTCACGGTTGAATCCTGGTGCAAGCCACTTTAAACTCTGTTGGCGCAGTGGATAAGACACATGCCTCTGGTGTGGGAGACCCGGGTTCAAATCCACCATGAGACACCAATGTGTCCCTGAGCAAGACACTCTAGAGGCGTTCGACCTCTGACATAAATAGCACTTGTAAGTTGCTTTGGATAAAAGCATCATGAATAAATGTAAACCAGGTGGGACCCAAATTGGTCTGACATGAATTACCCAGTTAAGACCCTTACAGGTCCCACTTAAAACCCATTTTGGCATCCAACCCCTTTAAGCAGGTGGGCCCAAATGGGTCTGTCATGAATTGCCCAGTTAAGATCCCACATAACACCCTTATAGATCCCTTTTAAAGCCCATCTGGGCATCCACGGCTGGATCCTGGGTGCAAACCCACTTTAGACCCATTTGGGGCCCAAATGAGTCTGACATGAATTGCCCAATTAAGACCCATGCAGTACCCTTACAGGTTCCACTTTTAGTACGTCTGGGCTTCCACGGCTTGCCCCGATATGGATCCCGGGTGCAAGCCCATAATGGGGCCCATATTTGCTGCCCATGAAGCCCTCATCTGGGCCCCACATGTCATTGCTGGCTGGGCTCTGTAGGAGCTGTTCTTTGCTGTGAAACTCAGCGTGTAGGTGAGTAGAGGTAGATCTAGCCTCGTCAAGCTGGTCTCGGGGCCTGTTGCAGCCGCTGGCTCAGCTGCTCTTGAGAGTTACGCTAGCTGCTGGAGATCCAATTTGACACCTTCAGCAGCTGCCCACATGTCTGCTGGAGAGCTGAAAGCTGGGAGGCAGAGAGAGAGGTTCAGATCCAGCAAACCAACTCAACTGTCCTACAAACTTTCTGTTTCTCCAAACCTCTTTGTGGTGCTCCTATCTCTGCTGCTCAAGCTCCTGTTGTAGGGTAGTAATGGTGGCCTGGAGTCTGACCTTAGCCTTTGTAGAGCATTCTCCATCACAGACCTCTCTTCTTGCAGCTGCTGAACTTCTTTTTCCGATAGCAAATCAACAAAGAGGTTATGGATTTCATGAAGGCATTCATACATGGTTATCTTTTTTTTTTTTTTACTGCTTAATTTCAAGTTTAAAAATGCTTGATTGACTGATGCTAAAAGTGTACTTTCAGATCATATAATCTATTGCTAAGTTGTGCATAAGGGGGTTGCATAGTCTCCTCTCTCTGCAGTGAATGTAAGGGCAAAAAGGCAAAATAACAGGTGAAAGAACACACAAGTTCAGGAATGCCACCATATCAAAGCAACTGGCTGATCACACTGTCAATCCATCAGTGTGAAAAATAACAAAACAGGTTTGTAAATTATCCTGAATCTGTCTGGACGGGCTAATTACAGACCCACTCACCCATCCGGAAAACCCAATTGGTCACATGAATCTAAATGAACTTGAAATGAAATGGAAATATGTGAGTGCCTTAAAACATTGCTGTTGAGTTTAAAACTGCAGACATTTCACCTTCTTATGTGCTTGCTGGGTGACTTCATCTATCTGTTCAGAGATTCAGAGCATGTATCTGCTTCTTGTAGCTCCTGCACCATCTTCTGGAGCTGCTCACGATACACCTGCAGCTGCTGGCCAAGTACAAGAGCACCCTGAAACACACACACACACACACACACACACACACACACACACATAATCATATATAAGTTGAGACTAAAAAGTGCAATTGTCTGAAAGGCTTAGTCTTTTTTTTTTTTTTTTGCAATTTTTAGATCGTACAGTAAACATCAAGTGACATGGCACCCGTGATAAAGTATGAAGAAGAAATAACTTGAACAACATCCAGTGAAGATTAGTGTTACACAACCTGTCGGTATTGTTAAATTTCTGTATAGCAAGAGTTGTAATGTTGTAACCTCCCAATCTCAATTCGTACAGCTGAGTCTTTGCTCATTTTCAAGAAACATCCAAAAACTCATCTTTTTTGCCAGCAATTAACCAACTAATACTAGCACTTTTCCTTCTTGTCTTTTCATTTAGTAAATAAAAAATGGCTATGCGTTCTGTACTAGACTAACTGAGACTTGTCATGGCACTTGTATACTGTTGTTGTTCTCTTGTTGACCTGACTGTTTCTATTGTTCTCATTTGTAAGTCGCTTTGGATAAAAGTGTCTGCTAAATGATTAAATGTAAATGTAAACGTAAATGTAACAGTGTTATTTCCCCTTGGCATGTAATGTTTTATTATTCAATTTTTTTTGGGTTGCTGGTTTAAATCTCCTTCTTAGAATTTAAGTGAAAATAAAATGAAATGTTTTATTTAGATTTGGGTCTGAAAAAAGACCTGGACACGTTTTTGACATGATCTGTAAGTTCACGAGTTACCTCGTTAAATACAGGGTAAAAAAAAAAAAAAAAAAAAAAACTTCTTCAAGAACTGCATCTGTCCAGAAAGCAACGAGATCTCGTCAGTTCATTTGTCCATTAAAAAACTAATCTATGGTTACTCTCAATGACTCACTTGCTGTTATTTCTCTATTAGTTCTTTCTGGCTCTTCTCCAGAGCTTCCTGTAAATACTACACGTACTTTTCCATTTCCAGCTTATGCTCCTAAATGGCCACATTCAGTTGTGGCTTGGAGTGGAGACATGGAGGTAATTGCTCATGTTTACATGTGGTACCAGCTGTGCTCTCTGCTGTAGCTCTCCCTGTCTTTCTTTCATAGCATTTTCCAGATCCAGCACCTCATAGTTCCTTTCCTCCAGCTCCCTCTGACTCTCTGTAAACACATCCAATGATAGGGAAACTGATTATTTTTTTGCAATAGATTTAGAATAGATTGCATAGATTGTTTTCTAGGTTAAAATACTCCCTCCCCATCCTATATGCAAAAACAACCATACATATATATAAATGTAAGTATCCAGTCCGGCCTGAAAGCACTTAATTTAACTGCATTTATTTAATACAATAAATAGGCTGATAGTGAGGATGTTCATTATTTTATCAATTGCAGAAATTACACACTTTGTTTTTAACTGGTGACCAGTAATGGCACAAAACTAATAGAACAGATCTACATGTGCATAAGCTTTTGAAATTGCAAATCTGTTACAAGCCAACATTCACAGACATCACAATCCACTGCTATTGTTATCATATGAGTACTGAGTGTACGCTTAGTTCTGTTTTGTGTGCTGTGTGTAATATGGGGCACACAGCATACTACTGTTCACAAACATATGAAAAAAAAGTACAAGAACATATAGAATCACATATGGCATGAGTTGTGTGGATATTTTCTGTGATTAAAACTTACATATAAAGCTATATTTATGAAGAAATCATTTGATTGTTGTAATTTTAATGATTTTGTCCAAGCTGAAATGGGTGAAGGTTGGTAAATGTGCTTCATTTCAACAAAATTAATATTCATGATATCAAATTATGTTATAAAGCACTAGATTACAAAGATTCATAACATTCTGAATAATGGAACTAGTGTTTACGTTTCTAAGGCTTCAGTGTCACATGACCCTTCAGAAGTCATGCTGCTAAATATTTTTGTGAAAACTGAGGATATTTTGATAAACAGAAATTTCAAAAGAACATTTTTTTAAATGGAAATCTTGTGTAACATTATAAACATTTTATTGTCACTTTTGATACGTTTTTATACATCGCTAAATAAAAGTATTAATAAAAAATAAATCTCACTCTAAACTTTTAAATGTAAGTATATATAATAATGTTTAACTCTACTCCACAAATCCAGTAGACTACAGGGACATAGAATGATGTCATTATATGAACATTCATTGTACAAAAGCCTGAAGTTGTTAAAACAATTTACTAAGAGAACAAATATATATTAGTGAATAAACTAATAAATTATATCATCACAATATAATACATACCACATTATTACAATAAATATGTTTTAATGGCTCTATTTATAATTAAAACAGTAGGTTTAGGCAATTATGATGTTAGAGCAGTATAATGTCATTTGTGTTTTCATATTCAAAGTGCATTTACTATATTTATACATAAAGCATATGTATGAAGTGTTAGAAATTGGGTTTAGGAAATGAAAAGAAACTGGAATGACTTCATAGGTCTCTGCTGAGACATATTAACCATTGATGTCCATCAGGAAGAACGAAAGAAACACCAACAAAACAGGATGTAAGCAGCAGGCATTTACAAGCAAGTATTTGACCTTCTGTGCATCTGAACAAGGTATGACGGTTATCTAAAAACACAACATATGTTTTGAGGCCTTTACAGATCCATCACAATCTCTTTCCGAGGCATGCAAGCAACAACACAAAGTGCTCAATTTAGGTTGTCCTCAGCCAACCATGAGTAAGGGTGTAAGAAACCTCAGAATTGCTCTGTATCCAGCTATGGGCAGATTGCTATGATTTCCCAGCAGTCAGAGAAAGGTAGTGGAGCAGCTCACCTGAGCTCAGCAGCTAATTTATCGATAGTTGCTTGCTGTTGGTCTGACGTCAGCTGTGTCCACTGCAGCGAGTCTCTGAGCTCCTGCAGGTGGTCCAAGGTGTCCACCAGCTCGCCACGCACCTCGTGCAACTGTCCCTCCAGCAACTGTGCCCGCTGCAGTGAGTTCCTCATGTCCATCTCACTGCGGTGGAGCTTCTCTTCAAGGTCCATTACTGAGACACATAGACAAAAACAACAACAACAACAACAACATAAAACTATTATTATATCAGGGTTGTGGACTAGTCTAGGCTACACTAGACTAGAATAGATAGCTCATGGATGCCCCCCTAGTGAGGTTCAAACCTCTTTTGGGTGAGCATTTCTTAAAGTGAGGATTGCAAACCCCTAAGTGTCCAGAAATTCTGAATTGGACAATTCTTAAATTGTAAGCCAAAAAAATCTCACTGAAAAAAACTGGTCCAGACAGAAGCTCTAAAAACACTGAGGAAAAGTAATGCTAAGCTGTGTGTGTTTTTCAGGCTTCTGAGCTCAGAGATGAGTAAGTGTCGAGTGGAGCTGTCAGACATGGAGCTCAAGCTATTGCGTCTGAGGAGAGACAGCAACACGAAAGCCTCTCAGCTCAGTCAGATGGAGGAGACACTCGATGAGACAACTAAATTCTGCTAAATTCTGTTTTTTTTTTTTTTTTCGGAATTTAGCAGTAAGTAAGCACATGGTCAGTACAACAGTGACTGCTCACTTTTTTTATAAAGGCTTACGTTTCACCATAAAACTCAGAAGTTTATGCCCATTATTGTTTTGTTGGTGGTCACTGGAGCTGCATACCTATTTCACTCTTCTTATCCAGCAGGCCTTTGGTCTCATCGAGTGTCTCCTCCAGATAAACAGATAAAACTGTGTTTATCATGGGGAGGTTCATCATAACAATGCATAATCCTATGTTCAGGTTAGCTTCATTAAAATGTACGTGCAAAGTTAACAGTAGAATGTCTGAAAAATAAAGTGTAATGACTGAAAAATAAAGTGTAATGACTGGTATTCAACATGCAGTGGCAAAATTATTTATATAGAATGTCTAAAGTGGACTGTCAAAATTAACCAAATATTGAGAAAAAAAAGATAGAGAAGTTCAAAATTAGTTCAAAAATAGAGAACAATCTACAAATTCTTGATTTTTTTCTGAAATATTTTTATCTTATCATATTAGCTACGGGTATGCCACTGTTATACTAACATGCATGTCAAAATAAAGTATTTATTTTGTGCAAAACACAGTGGCTGCGCCCTAAATCGCATACTTCTCTACTATATAGTATGGAAAAAGCAGTATGTGACAAATTAGTATGTTTGAACATTTTGCGTTCATAAAAGAGTAGGCGAGAATTGCAATAACTCTCGCAAGATTCAGTTGTACATATACTTATTTTGAGTTCTAATATGCCTACTCACCTACTAGGGGGGAAAGAGTATGTGAATAAAGAAGTACGTTCGAAACCTTGAACCATAAAACAGTAGGCGAGAAATACCCGGATGTCCTACTGCTTCAGCGAAGATACTGAAGGGTTCGGCCATGGATACTTTTCAATCCCAGAATGCCACGCGGAAAGGCTAAATCGTCATCGAACGTGAAGGAGAGCAGCGTAGAGGGTGTTTACAAAGATGAGTATTATAAAACAAAACACGGTTCCCATGTGATAAAATCGTATTTGTTGAGCTACTGTAGAGTAAACTGTTGATTTGTTAAGGTGTAAAGATGCTAGCCAGTAACATTTAAGTATATTTGTAAAAAAAACAACAACAACAACAAAACATGTTTTATTATGTAAAGCGAACAGTGGGGGCCTGTACCATGATGGTAGCTGAACAAATTCAGAGTTACAAGATTAGTTTTGAGTTGACAAAACCAAACCTCTCCAATCCCGCTTTGTTGGTACCATGATGCTGATCATCAACTTTCTTTGTCAATTCAGGCTTTGATCCTGAGTTTGTGGAGCACGTGCACATGAATGTGTGACATCACTAGCGAACAGCAAATCACGAGCATTGCAATACAAAGCAAGTTTGATTTACTTCTCGCGGGACTAAAGGTTAAAGGTTTTGCTAAAGGTTAAGAGATTGAAGAATATGACACATTTAAATGTCATATGAAAAATGAAGGAGGACTAATAAAATAAATGATCTTGCTCCATCAGTGTAGTCACAAGTGGAACTTGTTAACTTAGTTTATACATTTGAAAATATATAGTGATAGAGACTTGAACATGTAAGTTCAGAATTGTAATTTTTAAAATAGTTCAATCTTTTGATACTACAGCTTATTTATATTACATGATCTGTATACATTAATATTTATTTATTTATTTATTTATAATAACTGTTAAACTAAAATTGCTTGTGTGTAAGAGATAAATAATAATATGAATTACAATAATTATATAAAACATAAAATGACTCAGTTATTATCATTAAACCAGATTTTTTTTTTTTTTTTTTTTAAGCATAAGTGACCTTTAATTTGGAGCAAGATAAACTGGAGTGACTTTGTGTCAGACATGTGTCACTTCTCTCACATCTGATTGGTTCACCTTCATTTTGAGATCTTGAATCCAGGACATAACCTGTCCCAAAGCAGGTTAGCCGTGCAGCGTAAGATACCATGGCAACGAACACCCATTAAAGCCGAGCTACTTTCATAGTACCTAAAACCCAGGGTTGGCGGAAACTAAGCTGAAACATAGCTGGCTAGCCACCTAATCCAGCTTCATGGTACAAGCCCCGGATCTCCAGTAAGCACATGTACGTCTCCAAAGTGGATTTGCATGAACCATATACATCATAAAGACGATTAAATGTCTGTCTAATATGAGACAGAGAAATGTTCTAAGAGAATTGCAAAAGAGCAAATCACATGAACAGACATTTGAGTGAAAAATGTGTGTGTTATTATGTAGAATCAACTGTCTACTTTGCTTTAGATTAATGTAAGTAATGTAAATAAATAAATCTACATTAAGTAAACATGAGTTATCTATTTCATTTGACCATTAGTATTGTTGATAAATTGTGGAACTCTTGTGTTGGATAAAGTGAATGAACACATCAGCATCTACCTCAACATGTAAATGCAGTATATCACAGATAATGACAGAGGAGACTGACTCTTGTCTGGATGTTACAGGGACAGATGAGACACACGTATGTTTATCAGCTGCAGAGAGACTGATGAAGGAATGATGCCATCAAAGACTCTCAGAGTGAGGACACTACAGTCATCAAAACATATTTTAAATCTTAAGTTGTAGTGTATTAATAAACAGTTATTACAGCACTTTTCTGATTCTTGTTCTTGATCCTGTACATTTGATGCAGATCTTTTGTGGTGGAGCAGGTGACAGCAGCATCTGTGGAAAAAACCTGAAACCAAAATCTAAAGTAAGATCATTCTGTTACTTCTAATACACAAATGAAGTGACACTGTGCTGTTAAAATGACTGCTTTTGTTTTGTGTTTTTGCATCTTTGCAGGATCTGAAATGTCTGCAGACAGCTGTGTGCACTGAGGATGGAGAAGATGGAGTGCCATGGGTGAAATGCACATGAATCACTGCATCTCCTCTTGTTTCTCATCAGGACCAGATGTTGCTGTGGTCTCTTCATCTTCAGTGACCCCAGAGCCAGCAAGAGCATCTAGAGAAAAACCAAAAGACACTGAGGATGTGATTTTGGTCAAGTTTGTTCTGCTGGTTTCTGTTCATACAACATCAGTCAATAAAGCCTGAGTTTCAGAATTTTCTAAAGTATCATCAAATAATGTCATGAAGAATCTGAAAGTCAGGCTCCATTGACTGATACTGTATGAACACAAACCAGCAGGAGAAACTTGACCAAAATCACCTTTTATGTTCAGGTAAAGGATTGAACAGAATGGAGGCAAGTCATTTATGACTGAATTTATATGTTTAGATGACCTGACCCTTTAAAACCCCAAATAGAAACTGTATTAAATGTATGCATGCATTACTATTATTGTAGAACATTGAAGAAAAAAAGCTTTAAGAAATAAGCAGCTTTATTGAGCATTTTTCTGCCCAAGACACACACAAAAAGCATTCACAAAATTTACATTTACATGTATTAATTGGCCAGACACTTTTATCTGAAGTGACTTACAGTGCTGAACTCAATCCCTCTGGAGAACCTGGAGTAAAGACACACCGGTGGAGATTGATCCAGCAACCTTCTGCTGACCAGTCCAGTTCACTACACCACAGAAATAATGAAGCTATATCAAATTAACATGGAATTGTAAAAATATTAAATTAAATTCAGCAATTAATAGAATGCTGACAACATGATATAAAGTGTTTTAAATGTTTTACAGGGAGTCATGTTCATGGTGAGCAGACACAAATGTTTGGAGCAGACACAGCAGCAGTCAGATCGTCCCGCACATGTTCTCCTGCTCTTGTTCAGGGTTGTGTGGTTCAGGGTCTTCATCATGGTCTTCCTCATCCTCTCTATGCACTCAGACAAGGACTCGATGTCCCTCTCTCATCATGATCAGATTCAGTCTGACTGCAGCAGTGAGGGATGTGATGGACGGATGTGGGATCACCGTCTGTAAACATTCAAAAACAGAACAATGTCTGAATAAAGTTTTGTTTCATGTGTTGTTGACTTGTATTTTATTTATTGTAACGGTTACTTTTATTTATTATTTTACTTGTTTATTCATGTCTCCTGTTGTTGTCAGTAAATAAAATATAGCCTAATTGTTTCATTAACACATGCATTCATTCATTACTTGACCGAATATTTAGATGTATTCATCTTGGCTGCATTTGTCTAGTGTGAAGTCATGCATATGTAGCAGGGCTTTTTGCATGAAGAGCTGAAACCGAGTATCATTTGCCATTTGCCAGTTTGTTGAAAGTCCATACTGAGGCCTTGAGGAGAGTGGGAGGGTCATCTGGGGGTGGGTAGTGTAGGGGAATTTACAGTTAAAACCCAAGGACCAGATATGTCTCAATAAAGACCAGGAGTCAGAGATGAGTTCAAGTAATAATAATAATTTTACTTGAAGAAAATAGTTTGCAATTTCATCAGCAGAAGTCAGCTTCAATACTCTCGAAGGAGTTCGCAGGCCGCCCCGTACAAATCAAACTCAACCACAGTTATACCCTGACAGAGGATACTAATTGTGTCAATACATGAGTCAACAAATTTCTGATTGGTTCCAAAACCTAGATAAACTCTCCAAAGACGTATATCTGATACGCTGGACACTGGCAGTTGATTGTTTGTCCTGGGACTGTCTGAACTTCTCCCTGTACAGCCAGATACTAACACACATACACAGAGAACTTATCTAAAATTCAAGGCTTTCTAGCACTGGCAAGTGTCTTATCATTACGGTTGGATACACACACATAATATGTGGACATTAATCTTGAGGAAAAGAAATACAGCACACATAAGGTTACACATTTCACTCTTGCTATAACTTGATTAATAGTCAAACAAGAAATCATGTAATAATATAATTAATATCAGAATGAAGGATATGGCAACTCGGCATCCACTCCTTCAGTAGCATCAAAATGGTTCCCTTAAATTCCTGTCAGGTAGTGTGGAGACCATTGTTAGAAGCCTGTGTTGCCCTTTTAGAGCTTGAGTAAAGGGTCCTGTTCCCAGTTCCCTGAAATCCCAGTAAGCCCAATTGGATCAGCTCTTTGGAAATCATGACCAGGTTAGATGGTTTTAAGTGTACATTTAAGCCCCAGGGTTCATGGTTATTTGCCATTGTTGCAAAAGTAACCTTCCTGTGGGTTATCCCTTAACTGTAAGTGGTTGACAACCTGGCTATTTTCGTTGGAAGAAAGTTTGGGAATATGATCGACTTTGCCCTCAATTTGAAAGGTTCCCTTCTGTAGTTGGGAGTAGGCAGCCTTTTACACCATAGTTATAGAAAGAAAAAAAAAAAATAATTGTCATTAGTGTCACTGTATTCTCCACTGTTTAGTGAGCCTCTTTATTGTGGCTGTGGAATTCTGTAACCCTAATACCACCCGGAAGTATGCTGACCTGTAGCAGTCAGTCATATATTTGAAGTTGTTGTGCTTGTTATAACGTCATAGGTCACATGATAATGTAAACATGGCGGACCGCATTCATACTCAATGAGATTTGGCTGTAGAGTACGTACTCTTTAACGAATTATTGAAATTAAGTACCTACTCGTTAAGAATGCGATTTCGGACGCAGCCATCGTTTTTTTTTTTTTTTTTTGCAAAACTTTACAGGAATTGTAGACGCCACTGCTTTGAATGACTTCAGCATATCTGCGGCCGCAGGATATCACTAGTTTCTCACATTGTGTCGGTATAATCCAGTCCAGTCTCTTCCATAGCTCGGTAACTGTAGTGGGATTCTCAGCCATAACTTTGTTGTCATGGATATACCAGAGATTTTCATCTGGTTTGAGATCAGGACCCTGGGCTGGCCATTTTATTATTTTAATGCTTTCAAATTCAAGAAATGCTCCATCCATTTTGCAGTGAGATGGGGGCATTGTCTTAAAAGTAAAGTCAAGTCACATTTTATTTATACTGTATAGCGCTTTAAACAAAATACACTGCGTCAAAGCAACTGAACAACATTCATTAGGAAACAGTGTGTCAATAATGCAAAATGACAGTTAAAGGCAGTTCATCACTGAATTCAGTGATGTCATCTCTGTTCAGTTTAAATAGTGTCTGTGCATTTATTTCCAATCAAGTCAACGATATCGCTGTAGATGAAGTGATTCCAACTAAGCAAGCCAGAGGCAACAGCGGCAAGGAACCGAAACTCCATCTGTGACAGAATGGAGAAAAAATCCTTGGGAGAAACCAGGCTCAGTTGAGGGGCCAGTTCTCCTCTGACCAGACGAAACCAGTAGTTCAATTTCAGGCTGCAGCAAAGTCAGATTGTGCAGAAGAATCATCTGTTTTGTGTGGTCTTGTCCTGATTGTCATCTGAGACAAGGTCTTTACAGGGAATCTGTATCTGGGGCTTTAGTTGTCCTGGTCTCCGCTGTCTTTCAGGGATGTAGAGGTCCTTTCTAGGTGCTGATCCACCATCTGGTCTGGATACGTACTGGATCCGGGTGACTGCAGTGACCCTCATATCTAGATACAGACTGCATCTGGTGGCTACGGTGACCTCAGAATAAGAGCGAAACAGACTAATATTAGCGTAGATGCCATTCTTCTAATGATGTAGCAAGTACATCAGGTGGTATGGGAAGTGTTCCCGGTTCCGGTTTACCTAATTAATGCATCCTATAAATCCTTTAATGGATTTGGATATTAAAAGCATACAGTATTAGTATGTTATGTGTAAACCAGGTTAAAGAGATGGGTCTTTAATCTAGATTTAAACTGCAAGAGTGTGTCTGCCTCCCGAACAATGCTGGGTAGATCATTCCAGAGTTTAGGCGCCAGTTACGAAAATGATCTGCCGCCCGCAGTTGATTTTGATATTCCAGGTATTATCAAATTGCCTGAGTTTTGAGAACGTAGCGGACGTAGAGGATTATAATGTAAAAGGAGCTCATTCAAATACTGAGGTGCTAAACCATAAAGTGTTCAAGTCTATGCAAAAGAATGTTGTGGTCAATTGTGTCAAACCCAGCACTAAGATCCAATAAACCTAAAAGAGAGATACAACCACGATCAGATGATAAGAGCAGGTCATTTGTAACTCTAAGGAGAGCAGTCTCAGTACTATGATACGGTCTAAATCCTGACATTTTTTCTCTAAGAAAGAATATAATTGTGAGGATACCACTTTTTCTAGTATCTTAGACAGAAAAGGGAGATTCGAGATTGGTCTATAATTAACTAGTTTTTCGGGGTCAAGTTGTAGTTTTTGATGAGAGGCTTAATAACAGCCAGTTTGAAGGTTTTGGGGACATATCCTAATGACAATAAGGAATTAATAATAGTCAGAAGACGATCTATAACTTCTGGAAGCACCTCTTTTAGGAGCTTAGATGGAATAGGGTCTAACATACATGTTGCTGGTTTAGATGATTTAACAAGTTTATACAATTCTTCCTTTCCTATAATAGAGAATGAGTGGAACTGTTCCTCAGGGGGTCTATAGTGCACTGTCTGATGCGATACTGTAGCTGGCGGATGAATGGTTGCAATTTTATCTCTAATAGTATCGATTTTAAAAGTAAAGTAGTTCATAAAGTCATTGCTGCTGTGATGTTGGGAAATGTCAACACTTGTTGAGGCTTTATTTTTCGTTAATTTAGCCACTGTATTGAATAAAGACCTGGGTTTATGTTTGTTTTCTTCTAAAAGAGAAGAAAAGTAATCGGATCTAGCAGTTTTTAATGCTTTTCTAGGATGCGAGTATGCTCATTATACCATGGTGTCATATTGGTTTCCTTAACCTTCCTTAAGCGTAAAGGAGCAACTGTATTTAAAATGCTAGAAAAGAGAGAGTCCATAGTTTCTGTTACATAATCAAGTTGTTCTGAGGTTTTGGATATGCTAAGTAATTCGGATACATCAGGAAAATAACTTAAAAAGCAGTCTTTTGTGGTAGAAGTGATGGTTCTTCCATACTTGTAACAAAAAGTAGAATTTACAATTTTGGCTATTTGAAGTTTGCATAAAACTAAATAATGAGATATCACTTGGCTGCATAATTTCACCACTATCAATAACAATTCCATGTGACAGTATTAAATCTAGAGTATGAATTCGACAATGAGTAGGTCCTGAAACATGTTGTCTAACCCCAATAGAGTTCAAAATGTCTATAAATGCTGATCCCAATCCATCTTTTTCATTATCAACATGGATATTAAAATCACCAACTATTAAAACTTTATCTGCAGCCAGGACTAACTTGGATGTAAAATCACCAAACTCTTTAATAAAGTCTGTATGGTGCCCTTGTGGCCTGTATACAGTAGCCAGTACAAACATAACAGGGGATTTATCATTAACATCTGTTTCTCTGGATAATGTTATATGAAGCACCATTACCTCAAACGAGTTATACTTGAAGCCTGCCCTCTGAGAAATCCTGAAAACATTTTTATAAATTGAAGCAACACCTCCCCCTTTGCCTTTTAGATCTGGCTCATGTTTATAATAGTAATCGTGGGGGCGGACTCATTTAAAATAATGCAATCATCAGGTTTTAGCCCGGTTTCTGTCAAACAGAGCACATCTAGATTATGATCAGTGATCAGTGAAAAATTGCAGGCTGATTGGGAGATACTTGCAGGGAAGGTACCATATGTTGTTGAGGTGGTTCTGATAAACATTTGTATTCACCCTGTCATGTAGCTGTACAAGAGACCCAACTCCTGCTGCACAAAACATACCCCAAGCATGACATTTCCTGCACAGAACTGTTTCCAACACTCATAATAAATCATAATATTAGAATGATTTCTAAATGATCATGTGATAGACTGGATGTTACATGTGACACTGAAGGCTGGAGTAATGATGCTGAAAATTCAGCTTAGCATCACAGGAATAAATTATTTTTTTTAAGTATATTCAAATAGAAAACTATTATTTTAGGTTGTTATAATATTTCACAATATTACAATTTTTTCCGTATTTTTGATCAAATAAATGCAGGCTTTATGAGCAGAAGAAACTTCTTTCAAAAACATTAAAAATAGTAATGTTTCCAAACTTTTGGTCTGTACTGTATATATTAGTAATTCTACAAACACTTGTTTAGAGTAACCAATGAAAAGTTTAAAATGTGACAAAAAGCATGCTTTGGTATAGGCTCAACTTCCTGGAGGTTCAGTACAAAGAGTTTTTTACTGGAAAAGAAGCTTGTTTTGTGCTGGAGCAGAACAACCCTTAGGCATAGTTATAAATATCTTCAAACACATGAATGACTCTTATTATTTATTGATAGGGTATTAATAAGGATGGCATAAAAAAAAACTTATCAGGAGAATGAATACAGAATATGCAAAAATTATCAGATCAAAATGATATATGATACAGTGCTTGGTCAGTTACTCATATTATAATTTATGCTAGTTTTAGGTTATTTACAGTAAACATTCTGCTAATCAGGATACACGCTATATATCTGACCTAAATGTGAAGTCTAATGATGTGACCTCAATATGAAGGTTTGTTGAGTGTCTGTAATATAATACAGCTGAAAACATAAAACATTAAATAATAATAAATTATATACACTATATGGACAAAAGTATTGGGACATGTCTCTTAAAGTCATTCTGAAGAGCTCAGTGTATTCAAGCATAGTACTATGATAGGATGCTAAGTCAGTAAGAGCTCATCCCTGCTCAATATTTATCATAGTTTTTAAGATAAACCTGAAAGCAACTGAAATCTTGAAACAAAATGACAAATCTTCATCAATGAATGTTAGCATTCCTAACCAATACATTTCAAATACTTTATTGTAATTACTGGATAGCCACTATAAAAAATACAGATTTTTATCAGTTCATTAAGAAGAACCAGTTGAAAACATCTGACTAAAAAGATCAAATTGCACACAAATCAGACTCAATCCAAAAGCAATATAGAGCAGGAATAATAAATAAAGTATACTCACCACTGAGATTACTGACTTAAGATGTTGAAGTTCTCATAAAATAAAGTTTTGCTGCTTTTAGTATAAATATCTTAGCCTTCAGGATATCTTTAAGCTAGTGTTACGGAGTAAATATTATTTTCTTTGAGGTGAATAAAGACTTGGTTTCACATCAGTGTCACACAAACGTCTGCAGTGTACACACCGTGTGTTTAAGTCCAGAGACAGGATCACACAGAGTGAATCATATACACAAGGTAGCATAGACCACAGCATGTATTTGAACCAAGGCTGTTGCGGTCAAATGGGTGCCCTAAGCAGCAGGGGCGTCGTATAAGTGGGGGATGTGGGTGTCTGCATGTAATAACCTAGAATGCTCTCAAAGACTTGATGGCTGCTCTGTCAATTCTTTGTCATCAGTTAGGAACCTAGGTGTGCTATTTGATAGCGATCTTTCCTTAGAAAGCCAAGTTTCTAACATTTGTAAAACTGCATTTTTCCATCTCAAAAATATATCTAAATTACAGCCTACGCTGCAATGTCAAATGCAGAAATGTTAATCCATGCATTTATGACCTCAATGTTAGATTATTGCAATGCTTTATTGGGTGGTTGTTCTGCACGCTTGGTAAACAAACTCCATGCAGTCCAAAATACAGCAGCTAGAGTTCTTTCTAGAACCAGGAAGTATGACCATATTAGCCCTGTTCTGTTAACATTGCACTGGCTCTCTATTAAACATCGTATGGATTTAAAAATTTTGCTTATTACTTATAAAGCCCTGAATGGTTTAGCATCTCAGTATTTGAATGAGCCTTACATTATAATCCCCCAAGTCCGCTGCGTTCTCAATACTCAGGCAATTTCATAATAGCTACCTAGAACAGTGGTTCCCAACATTTTTCAGCTCGCGGCCCACACAACCAAACACATATGTTTGCGCGTCCCACTGCAAAAAAATTAACTGACCCCGCTATTGTTGGGTTAATAACTTAGAATTCAGAAACTAGATTGTTAACTGTATTTATTGAATGAACTAGGGCTGTGCGATATGAAAAAAAAAAAAAAAACACTCGCGATTTCTTTGAATTTATTTCTTCAAAACGTTTTAACGTCTCTAGAACAGACATAAGTCAAAATAATCACTATAGTAAAGGTGTAACAAAATTTATAGACTTATGGCAACAAAACTAACAAACAATTTTTTTTCAATGCATTGTTCATAGAGCTAATTAAATGTAGCGGTGCCTCAGGTGTTAAAATAGATTTGTTATACATTATACAGGTACACACATACTGTAGGCCTACTCCCTCTGCAGTGCGTTTGTAAGCGGTTCAGAAGCAGCAGTGAGAGTGCGTTATTGTAACGCGAAAGCACATCAAAATAATGCACGAGCGTGCTAGATATTAATTATTTTCGCACGTTTTTATTTTTACCGCATGCAGTGTGAACGCTCTGATCCGTTAACATGAGCTCGGAAAAAAGGCGCAGACAGTGTATAAACCTGGAGTTAGACATGCCCGGTCTGTTCTGTTGCATTCTGATTGGTTCTGATAGCATATACTGCGGGAGGTCAGGGCCGTGGAAAATTGTGCTATAAAGCCATGTAGAAATCGCGCAGCCCTAGAATGAACTGGCAATGAACAGAAAATAACTCGGGCTGCACCGCTCAGCAAAACGGGAAAACCAGATCCAGCCAGAGCTCGGGAGCGGATAGACAGTAAGCAGAGCGAGCAGTCAGGAGGAAATATGTTGACAGCCATTTATTAGGGCCCGAGCACCGAGGTGCGAGGACCCTCTTGTATCTGCTTTGTTTATTATTAGGGCCCGAGCACCGACGGTGCGAGGACCCTCTTGGAATTGCTCCGTTTATTAGGGCCCGAGCACCGATGGTGTGAGGACCCTATTGTATCTGCTCTGTTTATTAGGGCTCAAGCCCGAAGGGGCGAAGAGCCCTATTGATCGCCTAAGGATTATTCTTATTAGGGCTCAAGCCCGAAGGGGCGAAGAGCCCTATTGTTCTTCTAAGGATTATTCTTATTAGGGCTCA
This sequence comes from Carassius auratus, assembly GCF_003368295.1. Lineage (NCBI taxonomy): Eukaryota > Metazoa > Chordata > Actinopteri > Cypriniformes > Cyprinidae > Carassius > Carassius auratus. Next base: position 7,371,987 of record NC_039244.1, on the reverse strand, counting down.
AGCCCGAAGGGGCGAAGAGCCCTATTGTTCTTCTAAGGATTATTAGGGCTCAAGCCCAAAGGGCGAGAGGCCTATTGTTTTCCTTAGGATTATTTTTAGGGCTCAAGCCCAAAGGGCGAGAGGCCTATTGTTTTCCTTAGGATTATTTTTTATTATTATTATTATTAGGGCTCAAGCCCAAAGGGCGAGAGGCCTATTGTTTTCCTTAGGATTATTTTTTATTATTATTATTATTATTATTATTATTATTATTATTATTATTTTTTTTTTTTCCAACGTCTCGGGGGCTTTTGGGGCCCTTAACGTGCTTAAAAAGTCTTGAAAATTGGCACACAGATTGGAACCTGCGGCCATTAGGGCCGGGCAGAGACTGATACACGGGCGTGGCACAGGGGCTCTACAGCGCCCCCTGGAATATGGAGGGCCATATATCATACATTCTTGCTCGTAGATGTATGAAACTCGGTACACATATAAATCTCATCAATCCAAACAACTTTTGTATTGCATATCATAGGCTCCGCCCAACAGGAAGTTGGCTATTTAGGGTTTAGTATTCAAATTTTTCGTCAAAGTTGTGGGGGCTTTTGGGGTCCTTAACATACTCAAAAACTCTTGAAAATTTGCGCACACTTTGGAATCTGTGGCCTTTAGGAGCCTGCAGAGGCTGGGACCCGGGCGTGGCACAGGGGCTCTACGGCGCCCCCTGGAACACAGTCAAAAATTTTGATGTATAGCTCACACATACTTGCACATATTCATATGAAACTCAGTACACATATAGATCTCATCGTGCCGAACAACTTTCGTATTGCATGTCATAGGCTCCACCCAACAGGAAGTCAGCTATTTAGAGTTATGTAAAAAGCGCATGCTCTGGAATTTGAAATACTTGTCATAGGTTTTTTTCTCGATTGCCGCCAAACTCGGTCAACATGATCTCAAGACACTGGGGATGAAAAATTGCCAGGGGATTTTTGATATCTCGAACGGTTTGCTCGTGGCGAGGCGTTGAAATTATGGCGAGAAATTAGAAACAGGAAGTGTCTAATACCATCCACATACATTTCCTGATTTTAATCAAACTTCATCAGATTATTCGTTGTATGATGTCGATCGCATATATGTGACTATTAGGAGTCAAAGTTATAGCGCCACCAACTGGCAGAAGGAAGTGTGTCATTTTCAAAATGATTTGAATTCAGCATCTTATTATTACTCGATTTGCTTCAAACTTCATCAGAATAATGTTAAAACACAGCTGATATAAATCTGCAAGGGGGATATTGATATCTAAAAAATTGTTGCCGTGGCAACATGTCAAACTGGAATACTTCTCAGGTGATTTTGAGGCAAATAACATACTTAGAATTTCACAAAACTCTGAACACACATCAGTATTTCTGATAGGAACTTAAATTGTGAATGGATTTTGGATAGCTTGAATGGTTTTGCCGTGGTGATTTTTTTAAATGATCTTACAAAGGGAATCATTATTGTATTTTTAAATTGCAGCTTCCAAACACGTCAAAGAATTTTTTCATACAGATGAAAAAGTCATTCTGAGGAAATATGCATAGTTTCACGACTTTACAACACTGTATGGATAACAGAAAATTAAAAAAACTGTCAGACATCTCATCTCACTCTGTCCCTCTGTTTGAGTATATGTGCTTCAGACTTCCATTGTCTGAGAGAAATTGCGCCCCTACAGGTTCAATTCCCGGACTTTTACTTTCACTTTTAAATCGGTTAAAAATACAAACAAATACTTAGATTTAATTCACACTGACAAGCTAAACCAACATATCTGATTATTACCGGTTCAGGGCTCATGGATAAATTATTTCTGGTCAGAGATACGTGAGAAATAGGAGAGATGAATCACCGCTGTGACCACGAGCGTCTGGAGTAAAGAGCTCAGAGAAAACGAATTTATTCCTGTTTTAAAGCTTTTAAAAATAAATTATTACAGCGATATCACACAATCAACCAATTAGAACACACCAAGAGCTAAATTAAGATGTTTTTGAACTGTTTGTGTGAAAATGAAATATTTGCAGCTGCCTATCTGAAATCACCGCCTCCGATCAGCGCGTACAGTGTCCAGCTCAAAACAAACGAATTTATTCTTGTTTAAGAGCTTTTTTAAATAAAATATTACCACAAATGCACACAATAAACCCATTGTAACACAACAAGAGCTAAATGCAGGTGTTTGTGACCTGTTTAAGTGTGCAAGACTATTTGAAAGCGCGACTGGCAGAATAACATATCTCTGGAGCTGCAGGATTCTGCCTTTCGTCGTACGAACGAACACATAACGGACAAGATTATTTCAAAATACATAATAGCTTGGCGACTATAAACGAAAACAGCCACGTGAACATAAACTGGATCTACTGGATTTGAATATTAAAGTGACCACATTTACCACTTGCTTCTGTCTTCAATTTTAATCTATATAAAAAAGGAAACTCATTCGACTTGGCTGCTTTTTTAATGTGTGCGTATTTATTTATTTATCTTTTTATACATTTTGTATAATTTCATAGTTTGTGTATTACAATTATAAAAACAAAAATAAAATTAGCCACTCACATAGAAATAGCTTAGGCCTTAACCTTTTTCTGACAGTTTTAGGGATTTTTAAAAATCCTAAAAAAACCTTATTTGTGCTGCAAATAATAATTTCAAACTCATTTGATACTGACCTATGACATCCTGTGACATTATATTTATTTTAATTTACATAATCTCATGGATGTAACAGTAAATCTGTTCAGCTCACAGATCAATACTAAGCTGTAATACAAGCAGAACTTTCACAAATGCTTATGAGTCATTTAAGGATTTGATAACACTGTAAAATAATGTCTAATTTGTTAACATTAGCAAATTCATTGATAACACTTTATAATAACTGCACTCATTATTAAATAGTCAGTTCATGCTTTATAAAGCCTTGTCCCAATATTAATAGTCAGTAGTAAGCAGTTTATAAATACAGCTATAAATAGCTTGTCCTTGGTTTATAAGCACATTTATTAAAAATGAGAGTAAGTTATCTTCCTATGAAAAATAAAAGATAAAAATAAACAAACAACAACACAGATTGATAAAGAACTCAGAAATGTTATTGTGGATTTATGATAAAGCCTGCAAATGAATTCATACTCCTACTCATACTACTCCATACTCCTTTTTCAACATGATGCCAATATACTGAGATGTTAAATTGTGAATGGGTTTAGGATAGCTTAAATGGTGTTGCCATAGAGATTTATTAAAGTAACATAAAAAATACAATAGTTATTTTACTATATCTTTACAATTTTTCATTCTAAATCTTCATAATTTTTTATATAAGTAGAAGTCATCATTTGAAGGAAGCACAGTAAGTTTCATAGCTTTATCACTTTCAAGAGCCAGCATAAAATTAAAACTATCATAACTTATAAATCAAGCTTGCAATTCTTAGTACCTATAATGGCCACCAGAGGGAGCTATAGGATTACTTTTAAATAATTATTGTAGAAACGAGTATGATTTAAATCATTTATAGAAATCTTTAAAAAAAAATGAATTGTATATATTTTACTGATAAAATGACCCTCACTTAATTAGAATAACAAGCTGAAGTATTGTGAACTGTATATTAAGAATAATTCTTTATAGGCTTTATGGACAGATACGTTTTGAGTGACTCTTGAAGGATCAGCACCACATCCTCTTTTACCACTGTTTAAAGAATTAATCTTACAGAACAGGTGTGAATGAATTTTGGATAGCTTGAATGGTTTTGCCGTGATGTTTTTTGAAATAATAGTAAAAAAGGAACCAGTAAAAAAAAGTGCAGCTTCTAAACACTTCAAAAAAATGTACACATAGAAGACAAGTCATTCTGAGGAAATATGCATAGTTTCATGACTATACAACATTATATGGATGACAGAAAATTAAAAAACATACATCTGATGTCACTCTGTCCCTCTGTCACTGTGTGTGTGTGTTTGTGTGTGTTTTAAGTGAATTAGGTGTGAAACTATCAGTGAGCATTTAGTCTCCAGCGCCAACATTTTACAGAACTGCCACTTTCCTGGAGTCTCAGAATTACAATGTGCCAGGTTCCAAAGATTCCAAAAGATGATTTAATTAGAATACCATGAAGTATTGTGAAATACTATATATTAAGACTTTATATATAGGCTTAATGAACAGATTAGAGTGACTCGTGAAGGACCAGCACCACCTTCTCTTGTTCGATGGTTTGAGGAATATATCTTCCAGAATCCGGGATTAAGATTTAGGAGCTCATTTTTATTCCACCTCCTTTCCTGAAAGTCTGTCTTGCAGAATTGACTAAAAATTAATCTTCACATTAATTCCTAATTCTTTTGCAATTCTTTTGTCAGTTCTTCTTGACCTGTTTTTCTCTTCCAGCTTTCCTGGACTATTGTATAGCACTCATAAATGATTAAATAAAAAATAATGGTAGTTATTAAGATTGATATGGTTTGGAATTGGTAAAATGTGCTTGGAAAAAAATCACAATAAAACAATGTTTTAATGTTTAAGTTTGGAATATTAACTGACATGAATGAATGCTATATAAATATTGTTCATGTTAACATAATGTTTATAAATGAAATCTTATTGTAAAGTGTTACTAAAGTTATATATATATATATATATATATATATATATATATATATTGTTCTGTGAATGTGATTTTAAAGTCTAGATGATTCGGATTAACCCTTTAACTGCCAGATCAAGTTCAAGTTCTAGTTCAAGTTCAATTTATTTGTATAGCGCATTTACAACAGCCTCCTGGCTGACCAAAGTGCTTTAACATAAGAGCAAGAATATTACACATACATAAAAATAGACCAGACAAAAAATTTAAAACCACCCATTTCAAAATGTAGCATAACACAGTAGTCAGTACACTAAGGAAAATAAAAAAGGTTTTAGCAAAGATTTAAAAATAGACAAGGAAGGGGCCAGTCTGATCTCTAAAGGCAGGGTATTCCAGAGTCGTGGCCCAGCCACTGCAAATGCACGCTCCCCTCTACGCTCCCCTCTATCCTTTAAAACCTCACTGCCAGAGGGATATTGTGAATGCATGTGCCCGCTGGGCACAGTTTACCTGATGCCACCGGGGTGGTGATGGCATTGGTGGCTTGAGCCCGCCATCGCTGCTTGCAGCTATATTTATTAGGGCTCAAGCCCAAAGGGCGAGAGGCCTATTGTTTTCCTTAGGATTATTTTTTATTATTATTATTATTATTATTATTATTATTATTATTTTTTTCCAACGTCTCGGGGGCTTTTGGGGCCCTTAACGTGCTTAAAAAGTCTTGAAAATTGGCACACAGATTGGAACCTGCGGCCATTAGGGCCGGGCAGAGACTGATACACGGGCGTGGCACAGGGGCTCTACAGCGCCCCCTGGAATATGGAGGGCCATATATCATACATTCTTGCTCGTAGACGAATGAAACTCGGTACACATATAAATCTCATCAATCCAAACAACTTTTGTATTGCATATCATAGGCTCCGCCCAACAGGAAGTTGGCTATTTAGGGTTTAGTATTCAAATTTTTCGTCAAAGTTGTGGGGGCTTTTGGGGTCCTTAACATACTCAAAAACTCTTGAAAATTTGCGCACACTTTGGAATCTGTGGCCTTTAGGAGCCTGCAGAGGCTGGGACCCGGGCGTGGCACAGGGGCTCTACGGCGCCCCCTGGAACACAGTCAGAAATGTTGATGTATAGCTCACACATACTTGCACATATTCATATGAAACTCAGTACACATATAGATCTCATCGTGCCGAACAACTTTCGTATTGCATGTCATAGGCTCCACCCAACAGGAAGTCAGCTATTTAGAGTTATGTAAAAAGCGCATGCTCTGGAATTTGAAATACTTGTCATAGGTTTTTTTCTCGATTGCCGCCAAACTTGGTCAACATGATCTCAAGACACTGGGGATGAAAAATTGCCAGGGGATTTTTGATATCTCGAACGGTTTGCTCGTGGCGAGGCGTTGAAATTATGGCGAGAAATGAGAAACAGGAAGTGTCTAATACCGTCCACATACATTTCCTGATTTTAATCAAACTTCATCAGATTATTCGTTGTATGATGTCGATCGCATATATGTGACTATTAGGAGTCAAAGTTATAGCGCCACCAACTGGCAGAAGGAAGTGTGTCATTTTCAAAATGATTTGAATTCAGCATCTTATTATTACTCGATTTGCTTCAAACTTCATCAGAATAATGTTAAAACACAGCCGATATAAATCTGCAAGGGGGATATTGATATCTAAAAAATTGTTGGCGTGGCAACATGTCAAACTGGAATACTTCTCAGGTGATTTTGAGGCAAATAACATACTTAGAATTTCACAAAACTCTGAACACACATCAGTATTTCTGATAGGAACTTAAATTGTGAATGGATTTTGGATAGCTTGAATGGTTTTGCCGTGGTGATTTTTTTAAATGACCTTACAAAGGGAATCATTATTGTATTTTTAAATTGCAGCTTCCAAACACGTCAAAGAATTTTTTCATACAGATGAAAAAGTCATTCTGAGGAAATATGCATAGTTTAACGACTTTACAACACTGTATGGATAACAGAAAATTAAAAAACTGTCAGACATCTCATCTCACTCTGTCCCTCTGTTTGAGTATATGTGCTTCAGACTTCCATTGTCTGAGAGAAATTGCGCCCCTACAGGTTCAATTCCCGAACTTTTACTTTCACTTTTAAATCGGTTAAAAATACAAACAAATACTTAGATTTAATTCACACTCACAAGCTAAACCAACATATCTGATTATTACCGGTTCAGGGCTCATGGATAAATTATTTCTGGCCAGAGATATGTGAGAAATAGGAGAGATGAATCACCGCTGTGATCACGAGCGTCTGGAGTAAAGCGAATTTATTCCTGTTTTAAAGCTTTTAAAAATAAATTATTACAGCGATATCACACAATCAACCAATTAGAACACACCAAGAGCTAAATTAAGATGTTTTTGAACTGTTTGTGTGAAAATGAAATATTTGTGGCTGCCTATCTGAAATCACCGCCTCCGATCAGCGCGTACAGTGTCCAGCTCAAAACAAACGAATTTATTCTTGTTTAAGAGCTTTTTTAAATAAAATATTACCACAAATGCACACAATAAACCCATTGTAACACAACAAGAGCTAAATGCAGGTGTTTGTGACCTGTTTAAGTGTGCAAGACTATTTGAAAGCGCGACTGGCAGAATAACATATCTCTCTCGAGCTGCAGGATTCTGGCTTTCGTCGTACGAACGAACACATCACGGACAAGATTATTTCAAAATACATAATAGCTTGGCGAATATAAACGAAAACAGCCACGTGAACATAAACTGGATCTACTGGATTTGAATATTAAAGTGACCACATTTACCACTTGTTTCTGTCTTCAATTTTAATCTATATAAAAAAGGAAACTCATTCGACTTGGCTGCTTTTTTAATGTGTGCGTATTTATTTATTTATCTTTTTATACATTTTGTATAATTTCATAGTTTGTGTATTACAATTATAAAAACAAAAATAAAATTAGCCACTCACATAGAAATAGCTTAGGCCTTAACCTTTTTCTGACAGTTTTAGGGATTTTTAAAAATCCTAAAAAAACCTTATTTGTGCTGCAAATAATTATTTCAAACTCATTTGATACTGACCTATGACATCCTGTGACATTATATTTATTTGAATTTACATAATCTCATGGATGTAACAGTAAATCTGTTCAGCTCACAGATCAATACTAAGCTGTAATGCAAGCAGAACTTTCACAAATGCTTATGAGTCATTTAAGGATTTGATAACACTGTAAAAGAATGTCTAATTTGTTAACATTAGCAAATTCATTGATAACACTTTATAATAACTGCACTCATTATTAAATAGTCAGTTCATGCTTTATAAAGCCTTGTCCCAATATCAATAGTCAGTAGTAAGCAGTTTATAAATACAGCTATAAATAGCTTGTCCTTGGTTTATAAGCACATTTATTAAAAATGAGAGTAAGTTATCTTCCTATGAAAAATAAAAGATAAAAATAAACAAACAACAACACAGATTGATACAGAACTCAGAAATTTTATTGTGGATTTATGATTAAGCCTGCAAATGAATTCATACTCCTCCTCATACTACTCCATACTCCTTTTTCAACATTATGCCTATATACTGAGATGTTAAATTGTGAATGGGTTTAGGATAGCTTAAATGGTGTTGCCATAGAGATTTATTAAAGTAACATAAAAAAATACAATAGTTATTTTACTATATCTTTACAATTTTTCATTCTAAATCTTCATAATTTTTTATATAAGTAGAAGTCCTCATTTGAAGGAAGCACAGTAAGTTTCATAGCTTTATCATTTTCAAGAGCCAGCATAAAATTTAAACTATCATAACTTATAAATCAAGCTTGCAATTCTTAGTACCTATAATGGCCACCAGAGGGAGCTATAGGATTACTTTTAAATAATTATTGTAGAAACGAGTATGATTTAAATCATTTATAGAAATCTTTCAAAAAAAAATGAATTGTATATATTTTACTGATAAAATGACCCTCACTTAATTAGAATAACAAGCTGAAGTATTTTGAACTGTATATTAAGAATAATTCTTTATAGGCTTTATGGACAGATAACGTTTTGAGTGACTCTTGAAGGTTCAGCACCACATCCTCTTTTACCACTGTTTAAAGAATTAATCTTACAAAATAGGTGTGAATGAATTTTGGATAGCTTGAATGGTTTTGCCGTGATGATTTTTTGAAATAATAGTAAAAAAGGAACCAGTAAATGTCTTTTTATTTTTTTAAAGTGCAGCTTCTAAACACTTAAAAAAAAAAAATGTACACATAGAAGACCAGTCATTCTGAGGCATATTTCCTCAGAATGACTGGTCTCATGACCATAGTTTCATGACTATACAACACTGTATGGATGATAGAAAATTAAAAAAAAACTATCATACATCTGATGTCACTCAGTCCCACTGTCACTGTGGGTAATGTGTGTGTGTGTGTGTGTGTGTGTTAAGTGAATTAGGTGTGAAACTATCAGGGTGCATTTAGTCTCCAGCGCCAACATTTTACAGAACTGCCACTTTCCTGGAGTCTCCAGAATTACTCGGTGTCAGGCTCTGAGAGACTTAAGATTCCAAAAAATGATTTAATTAGAATACCATGAAGTATTGTGAAATACTATATATTAAGTCTTTATATATAGGCTTTATGAACAGATTAGAGTGACTCGTGAAGGACCAGCACCACCTCCTCTTGTTCGATGGTTTGAGGAATATATCTTCCAGAATCCAGGATTAAGATTTAGGAGCTCATTTTTATTCCACCTCCTTTCCTGAAAAGTCTGTCTTGCAGAATTGACTAAAAATTAATCTTCACATTAATTCCTAATTATTTTGCAATTCTTTTTGTCAGTTCTTCTTGACCTGCTTTTTTCTTCTTCTTTTCTGACCTCATGACCCAGTCAGTATTTTTTGTACAATGGTCAAGTCTTAACTTATCCATTTCTGTATTGCATTTGTGTTTGATATTTCTCATGGGTATTTCATAATTTTCGACCTTACAGTTTGAGTTAAAAGTCTATTTTAGCGCATTTCATCTGTAAAAGAAAACATGCCCAATAATTCTGCACACATGAATATAAGGAGTTTTTCTCTTCCAGCTTTCCTGGACTATTGTATAGCACTCATAAATGATTAAATAAAAAATAATGGTAGTTATTAAGATTTATATGGTTAGGAATTGGTAAAATGTGCTTGGAAAAAAATCACAATAAAACAATGTTTTAATGTTTAAGTTTGGAATATTAACTGACGTGAATGAATGCTATATAAATATTGTTCATGTTAACATAATGTTTATGAATGGAATCTTATTGTAAAGTGTTACTAAAGTTATACATATATATTGTTCTGTGAATGTGATTTTAAAGTCTAGATGATTCGGATTAACCCTTTAACTGCCATATCCTTTAAAACCTCACTGCCAGAGGGATATTGTGAATGCATGTGCCCGATGGGCACAGTTTACCTGATGCCACAGGGGTGGCGATGGCACTGGTGGCTTGAGCCCGCCATCGCTGCTTGCAGCTATATTTATTATTATTTTTCTTCAAGGTTTCGGGGGCTTTTGGGGCCCTTAACGTGCTTAAAAAGTCTTGAAAATTGGCACACAGATTGGAACCTGCGGCCATTAGGGCCGGGCAGAGACTGATACACGGGCGTGGCACAGGGGCTCTACAGCGCCCCCTGGAATATGGAGGGCCATATATCATACATTCTTGCTCGTAGACGTATGAAACTCGGTACACATATAAATCTCATCAATCCAAACAACTTTTGTATTGCATATCATAGGCTCCGCCCAACAGGAAGTTGGCTATTTAGGGTTTAGTATTCAAATTTTTCGTCAAAGTTGTGGGGTGCTTTTGGGGTCCTTAACATACTCAAAAACTCTTGAAAATTTGCGCACACTTTGGAATCTGTGGCCTTTAGGAGCCTGCAGAGGCTGGGACCCGGGCGTGGCACAGGGGCTCTACGGCGCCCCCTGGAACACAGTCAGAAATGTTGATGTATAGCTCACACATACTTGCACATATTCATAAGAAACTCAGTACACATATAGATCTCATCGTGCCGAAAAACTTGCGTATTGCATGTCATAGGCTCCACCCAACAGGAAGTCAGCTATTTAGAGTTATGTAAAAAGCGCATGCTCTGGAATTTGAAATACTTGTCATAGGTTTTTTTCTCGATTGCCGCCAAACTCGGTCAACATGATCTCAAGACACTGGGGATGAAAAATTGCCAGGGGATTTTTGATATCTCCAACGGTTTGCTCGTGGCGAGGCGTTGAAATTATGGCGAGAAATGAGAAACAGGAAGTGTCTAATATCGTCCACATACATTTCCTGATTTTAATCAAACTTCATCAGATTATTCGTTGTATGATGTCGATCGCATATATGTGACTATTAGGAGTCAAAGTTATAGCGCCACCAACTGGCAGAAGGAAGTGTGTCATTTTCAAAATGATTTGAATTCAGCATCTTATTATTACTCGATTTGCTTCAAACTTCATCAGAATAATGTTAAAACACAGCCGATATAAATCTGCAAGGGGGATATTGATATCTAAAAAAATTGTTGCCGTGGCAACATGTCAAACTGGAATACTTCTCAGGTGATTTTGAGGCAAATAACATACTTAGAATTTCACAAAACTCTGAACACACATCAGTATTTCTGATAGGAACTTAAATTGTGAATGGATTTTGGATAGCTTGAATGGTTTTGCCGTGGTGATTTTTTTAAATGACCTTACAAAGGGAATCATTATTGTATTTTTAAGTTGCAGCTTCCAAAGACGTCAAATAATTTTTTCATACAGATGAAAAAGTCATTCTGAGGAAATATGCATAGTTTCACGACTTTACAACACTGTATGGATAACAGAAAATTAAAAAACTGTCAGACATCTCATCTCACTCTGTCCCTCTGTTTGAGTGTGTGTGCTTAGACTTCCATTGTCTGAGAGAAATAGCGCCCCTACAGGTTCAATTCCCGAACTTTTTACTTTTACTTTTGAGAAATAGGAGAGATGAATCACCGCTGTGATCACGAGAGTCTGGAGTAAAGAGCTCAGAAAAAACTAATTTATTCCTGTTTTATAGCTTTTTAAAAATAAATTATTACAGCGATATCACACAATCAACCAATTAGAACACACCAAGAGCTAAATTCAGAATGTTTTTGAACTGTTTGTGTGAAAATGAAATATTTGTGGCTGCCTATCTGAAATCACCGCCCTCCGATCAGCGCGTACAGTGTCCAGCTCAAAACAAACGAATTTATTCTGTTTAAGAGCTTTTTTAAATAAAATATTACCACAAATGCACACAATAAACCCATTGTAACACTACAAGAGCTAAATGCAGGTGTTTGTGACCTGTTTAAGTGTGCAAGACTATTTGAAAGCGCGACTGGCAGAATAACATAATCTCTCGAGCTGCAGGATTCTGCTTTCGTCGTACGAACGAACACATAACGGACAAGATTATTTCAAAATACATAATAGCTTGGCAATATAAACGAAACAGCCAGTGAACATAAACTGTTGAGAAATAAAA